>NW_021604633.1:8605194-8632652 GCF_004785775.1 Grammomys surdaster | reverse complement strand
CTCTCTCTCTCTCTCTCTCTCTCTCTCTCTCTCTCTCTCTCTCTCTCGTGTGTGTGTGTGTGTGTGTGTGTGTGTGTAGATGTACATACTTAGGTCTCATCTTCCACTCTTGGGAGTTATGTTTATCTTCACGTCTAGGCTCTATATGTAAACAGATCATATCTATATATCGATAAACACTCTCTCTGCATATATAACATGTAATGCATATTTATTTATACTAACCCCAGGTGTCTCAGAAATCTTTATTTATCTTTTCCACTCTGCTTCCTGCCCTTCGTCTATATTTCGTTCCTTCTCATTTTTGCCTCCGCCAATTTTCTCCCTTCTCTCCCATCTTCCATTTTAAATATTTATTGAGCAAATAAATATTTGTGACTGAACACTCTGGGCCTATCATGCTCAGGCTCATTCTCATGGTGCACTTAGTAGGAGTTTAGGTTTAAACAACAGGAGATAGAGTTGTTATGTACCTTGACAGTCAGATAAGTGCAGAACCAGGCCTGGAGCCCAGAGAGTTGCCTTGAAATCATTGCTCTCCTCAAGATCTTCAGGGCATATTTGATGTTTGCAGATTGCCCCTACTCCCAACCATTTTTCTTCTTGCCCCTGCTAACACTATTATTCCTGCTTCTCTGTTTGGCTTTTCCTCTTATTCTTCAAGGATCTTCAGTAATCCCCACCCCCCCACCACTGAAACATTTTCACTGTATGTGACATTTCCCCACTGAGACAACTTAAGATTTTGTATCTCATGTGTTGAGTTTTCTGTGTACATCTGTCTATTTTTATCCCTGAGATCAAAACTGTCTTCCACATATAATACATGGGTGCTCAATAAACCTTGATGAATTTGGAGGAATTCTTCAAAACCAACCAACCAAATTTTAACAGTTACATACTTTAAATGCAAGCACGCTAAACTTGGAGTGAAAAGTAGCATTTCTCCTTACAACTTAGACATTAGTGAAATGTAGATAGTGTTAATATATATTTCTTTCAGGGCTTCAAGAATTTGCTGGCTTTCTGCCATTACTCCAGTAGAGACCTTCATCACGAGGCAGCAATTACTGGGAAGCTCAGATCACTCCCACTTACCAGTTAGAAATAATTTGCAAATGGCAGGCAGCTTGTTATATGTGATAGTGTTTTGATGTCTCATTAATTTTCTTGGAAGTTATTTCTAAGTCTAATCATGGGATTTCAAGCCTTTGGTCAAATTCGCCTTAATGTAATTAAATAAGACAGCTAGATATATGTGCCCCAACAAGGTCCTTTTGTATTTCCTGTTTGTTTTTTATTTCTTGATTCTATGATTTCTAGTTTTGGGGGTAAGAGTGGCATATTTGCATGGATACCATTCCCACAGAAATCTATGGGAGATTGGTGTGAGAAGGTTACCTCCAGGGTATGAGGGAATCCCTTTCAGTCTTTCTTTTCTTCAGTCTCCAGCTGCTGTTCCTTTAAAATTTTAAAAATAACTTTTATAGGGTGGCTAATATATTCCTACCCTGTGGGGATAGGCTAGGTTCTCAGCTGCCCAAGATTTTAGGCAGACTGTAGTTGTTTGGATAAAGAACGTTTCTTGTCTTGAGTGTTGAAGGATTGCCACAGGGTCATGGAAAGAGCAAGGGAACATGGCCTTGAGACACACTTCCTTGGCAGGTTTAGAGGAAGGCAAGAACAGAGTTCAAATACAAGGCATCCAGAAGATCTTAGGGGAAGTGTAATTTTATGAAGTAAAGGAAAAACTCATAGCCTTCAAATGTAGAGTTTGTATGTGTGTGTGTGTATGTGTGTGTGTGTGTGTGTGTGCTTGTATGAATTGTATATGTGCACATGAGACTGTTTGTGTGGCAGTGTTTGTGCTCCTGTGTGTATGGGCACATATGCTTGTGTATGCATGTGGAGGTCAAAAGTCAGCTTCAGGGGGTCATTCCTTATGTGGTCTTAGTTCTTTTTTTTTTTTTGGTCAGGAACAGAGCCTTTCACTGGCCTGAAGCTTACCAAGTGGGTTAAACTGGCTGGCCAGTGACCCTAGATATCTGTGCCTCTCCAGTACTGGAATTCTAACCACATACCTCTATGTCTAGCTGTTTAACTTGGGTACTGGAGGATCAAACTCAGGTTGCTGTGCTTGCAAGGCAAGCACTTTACTAACTGAGCCATCTCTACATTGTTCTTTGATCAATCTTGATATCTTCCCAGCCCCTGCCCTACTCTCCTGGTTTGCAGAACTTGATATCTGGCCACCACTGAGACTACAACTGGAAATTTGCCTTCTCACAAGTCCACATGACATATATGATGGCTAGTACTGTTGAGCTGACAAAGTCTATAATTACCTGGGAGAAGATTTTCTGGATCTGCCTGTGAAAGATTACCTTAATTCTGTTAATTGTGTTAGGAAAGCCTGCCCACTATGTATGCCCATTCCCAGTACTGGCATCCTGGACTGTGTAAAATGGAGAAAGGAAACTGAGCATAAGTAAGTGAACATTCGTTGCCCCTGTTCCTGACCACAGATGAGAAGTACCTGTTCTCATGACCCCCCAACATTATGGACTGCACCTTGAACTAACTGTAAACTGAAATATACTCCTTCTTCCTTAAGTCACTTTAGTCAGAGTATCTTACACAGCAACAGGGATAAAAAGCTAAGACAATTTCCATTCATGTTTAGGACTCATGGTTTTCTCTTTGGAGCAATCTTGGGAAGATTTGTCTTGGGAATATCTGGATCAGAATGGCTCTTAATGTAAGAATTGCTACCCACCAGGTACAGGGAGAGCTGCATAGTGGCTCTGCATGCACTTTAGGCAGAGAGGGTACTGAGTCTGACTGGAAAATTTGGGTTTCTTTGGAGACTGAGTTGTGCCATGTGATGTTTTTCTGGATGCTGTCTTATGAGACGATGTTTTGCTGAAGCAGACACATGAGAGGATGTTTTGCTGAACCAAACACTTTCTGGAAGCTGTCTTATGAACGGGTATATGATGTTTTCCTGGAACAAGTGTTTAAAAGAGTGCATAATGTTTAGAAGGACTATAAATACAACCCACCAACAGTGAGGGGACTATCTTGCTTTGGTTCGCCTTGCAACACTTTTGCTTGTCTTCACTGATCTTTGCTTGTCATGACTTCAAAGAGAAAAACACACCAGAGAACTTTCTGTGGTCTTTCAGCTACTTCTGTGGCTTACTGGGACTTGTGCTGATTTGGTGGAGCCTCACAGTTTCCTCTGGACTGAGCTGCTGGTACTGATTCATGTCTGCTGTTTTGGACTACAATGCTGATATCCTGACAATGAAGGCTAGTATTGTCCCAAAAGAACTACTTCTAAACAGTTCCACATCTCCCTTTGCCCTCTTAACCTTTTTTTCTCCTACCTCTAAGAGGTAGACTTGAAGGGATGTTGAAGCATTTAAGAACCCTTATTAAAGTAGGTTTTGAAGATCGAAGCCTACACTTCTGTGCCCTAGCATTTCAAGTAAGAGATACTCAATGCACATATCATGATATGGTGCTCATTTCCTTTAATGATAGTTTATTTAACCATTTCCCTAGCATTTCATTATTGTACAATAAGAAAAAATTCAGCTATTATTTAAAAGTATGTACCAAAATCTTTACTCTTTTCACAATCACTCCCTTAGATGAAATTCTTGAATTTAAGTATCTGTGTGAGTATGCTGACATTTACTGCCTTTATGTGTTCATCAGCTAATTTTCTTTTTTCCTGGAAATGTCTAATAAGTTGTCCTTTATGAGCTACTCCTACCTAGTCTCCATCCAGATGACCAAGACCTTTGCTTGCCAGAAAAAAACTCATACCTTGTTACTATCCAACAGAGATAAATATATTCTCACATAGAGATTGTTTCAGAGAGGAATATGTGTCCCAAGTCATACTAACATGAGATCATGAGGTGTAACATCAGAAATCACTGAGAAATTGATGTCTTCCCTCCAACTCATTAAGTGGTAGGACAAGAGGCTAAAGTATAGGAAGATATTGTCACACAGAAGTCCTGTCACCCACCTGAGGAAAAGCTGCCACAGCAGAAGTACTGCTCCTATACACGGGCTCAAAGAGGTATGCATATATTTGAATATTGTTCCAAAATTAATTTCCAGGTAGCATTCATCTATGCAATAAATCTAAGTTCACTTTTCTCCTAAGTAGCATGCATTTCAGATGGGATGATGTCCGTGACATTGCTAAATGTTATCCACTCATTATAGCACCTTTTAAAATGTTTCAGTACAGATAGCTATAAGCTAATGTCAACAGGCAGCTTTTGTGGAAATTTATAAGCCTGAGTTGTCATAGACCTTGTAAATAGGTAGCCTTGGCAGACAATACCAACTTAGATAAGGACAAGCGAGTCATAGGCAGAGTCATAGTGACTTGTCCCCTGAACTTTCACCCAGTCAATACCCGGTTCTGAAGATATCTGTATTCCCCCTGAACACCCACACTCCCCTTCCCCACATCCTGCCTTTCTGTGTTTATACCCCTGTGTGAATTAATTATGATTTGAGAAAAAAATTTAAAAAAATTGAGGGTAATCGCATACTTAATGATATGAAATTATTATTATTGCCTGGTTTTTAGTTTATTGTAAGGATTTATTGTATTATTGTATTATTACTGTATTATAATTATTTATTGTATTTATTTGTGTGTATGTGTGAGTCTCTGTGTGTGTGGTTGCTCGCACAGGCTGGATGAAGCTGTTGGATCCTATGGAGTTGGGACGTTGACATCTGAACTTTGATCCTTTGGAAGAACGGCCTGTGCTTGTAACCACCAAGCCATCTCTCAAGCCCTCGTCTAGATTTTTGGTGTCACTTAGTGTTGTCTTATTTAAAACCTTAGCTTTTATAAATAAATAAAAAAATAAGCTTAAAAAAATAAAATAAAATATTTCAGTAATTTGCCTGCTTGTGACCCTCATCTGGCTTTATCTTTGGGTATGTCAGTATAATTCTCAATTTCCTTATGTACAAAAAATATAAATAACTCTTTTGAATACTGTTTCATGTAAATGTTTTTGCATTACCATTTGTTCACAAATTTTTGTGTGGAAGTTGTAAGTAGTTTTCCAATGATAATGATGATGATGAAGGTGGTGGTGGTGGTGGTGGTGATGGTGGTGGTGGAGGTTTAATTATTTGAATGTTGTTTATCGTTTCAAAAGTAGTTGCAATGCTCACCAACATCTTTCTAGTTGTGTTTTTTTTTTTACTACAACCTGCTGGAATTTCTTTTGGATAATTTTATTTAGGATAATTCTATTTGCAGATGACAGAAAGTCGGGAGCTAGCATAACACAGCAACTTTCTTCTGAAGCAGCTGGGATGCTTCCTAGCACCCGTGTTCTAGAAGTAGCTGCTCTTCAGAGGTATGCAGCGAAACAGGGCAGACCTGCCACCGCGACTCTGTGTCTCTGTTGCTTCCTCTTTGGCCTGTCTTCTCAGGGTATTTTTTCAACCTTCTCACTTGTTTTTGTGACTTCTCCGTCCCAGTGGGAACCATCTAACCACCCAGAGAAGAACTAAATCTGGCTTTCACTTGCACTCCAAATTCCCAGTAAAATGACTCTGTTTTTCTAATTTGGCTAGAGGACTGTATGTTGCCCTGAAACAAGGTCATGTTGGATGAACCTTAGCTGCTGGCGGCCCAGTCTCTGTGGATCAGATTCCTTATCTGAGAATGAGGGGAAGGGTAGAAACCAGAGAAGGGAAATATTTTGAACTGGGGAGACAACATAAAGGAAAATGGCAGTGTGAAAGTGCAGAACCAAGTTGCTTATTTTAAACCTGCCCTTCCTCACAGGAAGAGTGTTGGTACCCAACTCTTCTGTTTTGACTTTCCAGGATTGTTTCCCCCAGCATTAATGTCTCATGGGTGTATGTGAGCTGTGGCTTTCTGACACACTGTCTTTGTCAGTTTTTAGAACTCTTCCATTCTTATAGCTACATTTCACTCTTTTCAAATTTTCTAGGCACCCATTCCTCTATTTTTCCAGAGAAAATTTTGTTACATATGCAAGGCAAATATTTTATAATATTTTCATATATTTTATTTTATTTTATTTTATTTTATTTTATTTTAGTTGTTACTTTGTTCACTTGTCAGACAGGTAATTGTCCTTCGCTCTATAATAATTCTAAGAAATTTTAATTTTTAATGGCTGAGTCATACAAAAACCAAAATGTTAATATTTAATCTTTCAAAATATATACTATTTCCATTCTATGACTCATAAAACTGATAAGAATGTGCAATAGTAATAATTGTGTTAATATTTAAAATATTGTATTAGAAATCAATGTGAATTTGTGTTCTAACCACGTATGAGTGTTGTGAACATTTCGTTGGTGAAGCTGTTGGTTAGAGAGGTCCAGTCTTTTGATATATAAAACATATGTCTGAGTCGGGAGTCACATTTGTGCTGATTATTCATATTACATCCTCTTAGAAGAAAAAAGCAAGTTATTGTTGTGAGAAGCACATATGCCTGGAGAACTCAGAATTTTATATGACATTATGACTTTTGCAGTTCTAAAGAAGTTACTGGTAAATATTTTTGTCTTTGGACACTTTTACTGAAAATTGCTTATAGATTATTTCCTCTAATCTCATCTTTGGTTAACAGCATATTAACATTTTCTTTTTTGTTCCTTGTGTTGATAACCATCTTTTTAAAATATAGAAAAGTGTCTAATTATAATGACATTGAAGAACCTTAGAATATTAATGTCAAGAAATGGTTATGATTGTGTAAACTATAATCTGAAGGTGGAGTGTGGAGTAAAGCCAGTAAAAGACTCCAATTCAGAGAGCTCCAGAGAGGCTCCAGCCCTAGCTCAGGAGCTGTTCACAGTTAATGGCTGGGGGAGGGTTACTTTTTTTTTTTTTTAGGTCACTGGTGGGTGAGTTCTCCATACCCTAGTGGATGATCCTATACGAACATGAGCAAAGTAATTTGACTGAAAGAGGAGAGAGAGATAGAGAGAGAGAGAGAGAGAGAGAGAGAGAGAGAGAGACAGAGAGACAGAGAGACAGAGAGAGAGAGACAGAGAGAGAGAGACAGAGAGAGGCAGAGAGAGAGAGAGACAGAGAGAGAGAGAGAGACAGAGAGAGAGAGACAGAGAGAGACAGAGAGAGAGACAGAGATAGAGACAGAGAGAGAGACAGAGAGAGAGACAGAGAGAGACAGAGACAGACAAAGAGACAGAGAGACAGAGACAAAGATACAGAGAAATAGAGACAGAATGGTATAGAGAAAGAGACAGAGAAAATGAGCAAAAGGAAGAAACACAGAGGACATTAAACATGAAGTTGAGAGGGAGATGTGATGGTGAATCCTGGGGGTTGATGTGATGGAGCAAGGAAGAGTTGTGTCCAGATACAAGATTTCTATTTTCATTATTTAAGAAAGTTATAGTGTAGAAACTTGCTCACTCCCTGGAAACCTCTTACTTTATAATCTAAGTACAGTTTTGGCTACATAGTATTACAATTTGGCTTTTAGAAGAGATAAAAGCTACATTAATAGAGGCAGCTCCAGGTGGTAACTTAC
Source organism: Grammomys surdaster (assembly GCF_004785775.1). NCBI lineage: Eukaryota > Metazoa > Chordata > Mammalia > Rodentia > Muridae > Grammomys > Grammomys surdaster. The sequence goes on along the minus strand of NW_021604633.1, from coordinate 8,625,060 downwards.
CTTCTGAATAGTTTACTCAGTAATCAGAGAGCTAGGGAGGCTCTGTAAACCCAAACAGGAGCTGAGCAAGAGTGACACCAACAAACATGCCAAGCAGAATAGGAGAAAGCAAACAAAGCGTCAACCCCAGGCAAAGAAATACAGGCAACTTAGCAAAGCAGCAAGTGGGAGAGGCACCAACTGATTATTTAGTACTAATGATCAGCCCTGATAAGTCCTAACATTGGATGTACACAACAAGCTTATATTTAGAAACATGTATGTACATACAAAGACATATTTGCATTCAATAACAGTTTTAAAAGAGGTCATGAATTTGAAAGAGTGTAGGAAGGGTAATATGGGGGGGGGTTGAAGGGAGGAAAAGAAGGGAAATTTTAAATTAAATTACAGTCTCAAACACAAACAAGCCAAAACTCTAAGTGTCCGGTTGCAGATGATATGGGATGAAGAAAGTTTGGCGAAAGAATGAGCATTGAGGTACACCAAAAATACAACCGGATGCATACTGGCATCGGGGTTTACAATATCCTGTGTGAACTACAGAATGAAATATTATATTAACTGTTGATATCTTTTTAAAGATCAGACCATCTTTGTTTATGAAAGCTCCTTTAGTCAACTATGTGAAAACTAACATTCCGAACAGGTAGCGTTGTTTACCGCTGTACAGGTGGTTGAATCCTGGAGAATGGAGCCTCAAAATGAGACAGAGACAGACTAAAGTCTCACTCAATAGCAAGCTATTCAGAGCATCAGACAATCTATAATCTGAGCACTAAGAAGAATCACCCAATTAAAGTGTACAATCACAAAGACAAGCCAGAAATGGCAAAAGCATAGTTTTTCTCAGCGGCATATGAACAAATAAAAGTGGCCAGTTTTAATAAATAATGTAAAGCAAATTCACTCCTGTCTGCTATACATGGGTGGTACAGGGAAGCACATCCTAAGAGCAATTCTGCTTTTGAAGACGCTGAGGTCACAAGACTCTTGTCTAGGTGTGATCTTACGACATGGACCAATGCCAGCTGTCCTCTGGGCCATATGTATTATACAATTGATGTCCATCACACGCTAGTGTTTAGTTCTCTGGCTGGCTGCTCTCAGGGGGATCATGCATCCACGTCCTGTGGAATAAAGCTGAGGGACCAATTATCCTCCTGTGAATTTCTGTAAAAACACTCCACTTGAATGGAATTGCCTTTATTTTGATTACCATTATGATTTTTTAAAAAAAATGTTTAATGTTAATAATTTAATCCTCAAATGGAATTTTGTGATGTATTAACATACTAACAAATGAAGTCTAACATTTGAAATGTGTAATTGACAATGTATCTATCTGAAAAAAGGTAAAATATTGACCAATTTTATTTAATATTTTTTAGTTTTGAGAATGTTATCATAAAATCTTACTTATTTCAACAAAACTCTTCCTATTATCCTCATTAAATAAATACTAGAAACCATCACTTAGATTCACACAGTCTTCCATAAAGGCAACAACATGAAACTTAAAAAAAAAAAGTGAACAGTCTTAGCTGCCTCAGGATCCAAAAGTGTAATACTAAGTCATTTTTAAAAAGCTGTTGCAAAAATGTCAATAAAACACAGATCACATTACCCCATTCATAGGGAAACGTTAACCAGGCACTTACCTGAATATGTAAAATTAAAATAGTGACTGGAAGCTTTTGATGCCTTGTGGTTTTAAGTCTTAGAAGAAAACATAGGGGCAAGAACATTTGATTTCTACATGCCTTATTATTGACTGTATGCAACAGCCCTCAATTCTTTGCAGTTCTGAAACATACAAGGGCAGGTGCCACCTGTTACTTATATGGGCTTCTGGATTTTCCCTGAATAATATTTCCACGTAGAATTATGTATGGCCTGTGTACAACCTCACACCATAAGTTTTTTTTTCCTTTTAGAGTTCTATCTCATTTAATGATCAGGTTTAGTACTAGAGGACATAATTGTGACAGTGACTTCCTTAATTGGATTTTGTCATTTTTGCTCATGATACATAGTCACCACATTCATGCAACCATCACATTTGATTTGTGTGCTATATATTTTTTTTTATAGCTAAGGACTATTTCCCTTGTACATCTAATAGGCACATGCATTAGGATTCCCTCCCTCCCCCCACCCCCATCACTACACAGGATTTAGAAAAGCTTCAGAGAAAGTACACAGGACCCCGGAAATTAATGCTTCAAGACTAGGTATCTACTGGCATGAACTGAATCTCCATCTACGACACCAGCCTTTGAGCTCACAGATTTAAACTTGTAGCAAAGAGGAGAGGTCGGAAATCTACTTTAGCTTCAGAGATTTCAGAATTATTTTTGCATTTGGTGATAACATCAAATCAGTAATGGTCATTAGTGTTCAGTACGTAAATTCCATGGCCCAACTCTTATTTTAGCCCCAACTCATGGCTTTGGCAATCGATGAGAGGGGCAAGTAACGAGTTGGGGTCTATTGTCAATTTGAGTATCCAAGGTTTCCTGGTAGAGACCTTGTTTTCTTTTGCATAAACCCTGCTTGTGCCCTCTGATTTAATTTAAAACTTTGAAAGACACTTTCTAACCACTTTCAAAAAAAAATCAAAGTATTCTTAATTTCATGCTGCAGTAATTACAGATGCAACATTGAAAGCTTTCTCTTAGCTGTGACAAATGTTACCTAGTGCTTTCATAATGGCATAATGGTTTTGTGGCACATAAAATCAAAATGTCATCATTGCATACTATCCAACCACTGAACACACCGTTCTTTGCCAGAGTGTCTTTTCTTAGTACATGTATTTCCAAAGTACTTACTCCATAAATGAAAGATTGAGGCTTAGCTGACCTAGATTGAGCTTTGGGAATTTGAAATTCAAAGATCAGTCATCTTGAGCATACCTCAGTTCAATTCTTACTTCATAGGTTTTTTGTTTTGTTTTGTTCTGATTCTTTGTTTTGTTTTGTTTTTGTTTGTTTGGTTGGTGGGTTTTGTTTTTTGTTTTTGTTCTTGGGGATTGTTTGTTTATTTGTTTATTCAAAGTAAATCTTCTGTGCTTGGTTAAGAAGAAAAACCTTACCTAAACCAAAACCAAATGAAAATATGATAAAATTAACATGCCTGTTTATATGATCTTGGGGGGAGATAACATTAATGTGAATAGTGTCTGCTTTACATTCTAATAGAGAAACTGGGAATTCTCTACTCCCCTGAAACTTCCCTGGAGATGGACAGGGAAGCCCCAGACTGATGTATAGTTTTATTTGGAAATAACTCTGTCTTCACAAAAAGAACTCCTAAACTGTAAGTGATGTTTAATTGCATTTAACCTCTCAATTCTAAGCTCAAGGATGAATGTGAAATTCTTTTGTCTGTTACTTAGGAAGAAGCAACAACATGGACCAAGAGACTGTGAACTTTTTTCTAAATCCCAAAAGTCAAGAAAAACAAAATATAAAACCTATGAAGTGTGCCCAGTAGGTATGCATATTTGAAAATGCAATCTTACATAGAGGAGTTACTTTAGAAAATTTCAATAATTCAAATTTTTATTTCAGAAAATGGTAGAGCCTAAAAGACATAGTCCTCTTAGAAATACAAACAACATCGAACTGAAGAATGTTTTGACCTAAGAGAAAGTTATTAGTATTACATAGCTGTCTGGTTACAGATGTAAACATAAAACTAATAAACACTTATCCAATATAGTTCTTTCCTATATGCTTGCTGGACTTTAATTTTCAATGTGAAGTATTAAATATTTTGAAACGTAACTACACTATGGTGTGGGACATGGGCAAATGAGAGGAAAAAAGAGCATGAAATTATATGTGTATTCTCTGTCTATCATCTAATGGATCAACAGAAAATGGAAAGTTATTACATGTTAGTGAGGGTTTCAAAGAAAAAATAGATATTTACATTTGTTTTAACTTTATAGTTTTTAAACATTCAATGATTTACAGTTAAAGGGTTTCTTTCTTTGGTGTGACAGAATAAGAGGTGGAATCAGAATTACACTCAAACGTTAAACCACCAGAAGACATGAAAAATAACAAGAATTCATTTTCAGATATTGAGCAAAGAGAGACATATAGCTTTGACTCTCCAAAGAAACAAGCTACATCATAAGTCAGAATGTGCTCCATCTCTGATTTCAGATGCTAAGCAGGGCTGGGCCTGCTTATCCCTGGGAAGGGAGTCACAGAGCAGAGGCAGTGAGTACCAGCACTCTCCTAGCTCCTAGTCTACAGTTCCCAAGAGGAGTGACAAGAAAGATAACTCTGACTGGTGCTCAGAGTCTTGCAGAGTGGCTGAGACAGATTTGCAGAGGACAAATCTTGTAGAATTCTGAAGCCAAAATAAACAGCACAGACTTAGAGCTCTGAAGCTCAGCAGGAGCTGGTTACCACTCTACACACATGTGGAGAAAACACAAGAGATCAAGGGAAAAGCCAGGAGAGGAGGAAGGAGGATAGTCTTGTGAGCTCCTGGAGTCAGCACCTGGTATACAGGACATTTGGTTGAATCCTCTTTGAAATATATATTAAATAAAGGGCTTTTCAAATTTCCCTCCCTCCCTCTGTCCTTCCATCCTTGACCCCCTCCCTCTTTACTCATGTTCATCCTGCCTTCCTTCTTCCCTTCCTTTCTTCCTCCCCTTCTCTTTCTTTTTCTTTCTTTCTTTCTTTCTTTTGTTCTTTCTCTAAAAAAACTAAAGTTGAATCTTGAAGTTATCTCCATGCTCCCAAACACCCAGCAAGTACAATCTGCAGTTCAATAGAAATATAATAGAATTGCACACAAGCAGGGAAATATGATTTAATAATTTATCATCAGAAACAGATTACAGAAGACCTGGATGACAGAATTTGCAAATCAGAACACCAGGGGCTGTTATGGGTGCAGCGCAGATACTCAGTGAGGCCAGGGAATATCATGTAACAGGAAACAGCAATGTAAGAAAGACTCAGGTGAATCTTTAGAGATGAAAATGTACGTGAAATGAAAAGTGGGCTATTTTTGATTAATAGCATGAAACATAAAAGGGTATATTGAAATTAAAGTCATAGTAATAAAAATGATCCCTAATGGGAGACAAGATTAAAAAGTTATTGTGAATTATACCCGTGGGCTGATACCAAATGTGTTGAAAAAACCTGGAACAAAAAAGAAGGCTAAAGAAAGAAAGATTTAAAGAAAAAAAAGACCTTCCAAAATTGTTGGAAACTGTGGTTAAGTACACAAAATTCAAGAACACCCAAGGAAAAAAACTATGAAAATTATAACAAGTAATATCATAAATATCATAAATAGAGAAAACAAAGGTGTTAGTTATATTCCATAGCGAGGAAAGAGATTTGTTGTTATGAACCTACTAAGGAAGAAGAGAGAGCTGCAACACCTTTCAAGTCTACAAGGGAGAAAAGTCATGCAGGACTGAGTAAGCAGTGAGGGTGATTCCAAGACAAGGGGAGCAGACAGAGCCCTTCTCTGGACTTTATTTTAAAGGCTTTTAGAAGTTAATTTTATTTATTTTCTTGGTGTGTACATATGTGTGTTTGTATGCAGATGTAAACTTGTCACATATGTACAGATGGCAGAGGACAGCTCTGAAAAGTCTGTTTGTTCCTGTGGCCTGGTGGGGTTTGAGGATTTAACTCAGGTTACCAGGCTTGTGGCTAGTACCTCTATCCACTGAACCCACCTCACAAGCCTACATCAGGAGATCTTTGTGAGGAGTTTAGGTCATTCAGTGTTAAATTCAAACCATATAAAATGCATTGACATGTGTAACTCCAGATCACAGGAAGCAATAAGTATGTCACTCAATATAAAATATTAAATATAAACTTAAAATATTTCTCCTATGTGTTTTAGACTCTTTTAAAAGTATTGGATACCTAAAGCAAAACTAAAAATAATGCCTTTTAAAAACTCACAGTATATGTTTCTGTGAACTGAGCCCAATGACCCAAACGGCAAGAGGGAACTGACAGAGCTGTGTTGATTAAAGTTCCTTTCAGTATGTGTGAAGAGGCATAATGTTATCTCCTGGGTAGCTGTGATAAGTGGTACATATATGACGTCACTTAGAATGGCTGATGGGGAAACAAAGAACTTAGATACTAAGCAAATGGAAAAGATGGACTGAGAGTCCACACTAGAAATTAAATTTAAACTAAAGGTAGCAAACGGGAAGAAAAGAAAAAAGAGCAGAGGGGACAGACACAAAGATAATAAGAGAAAAGCATGAAATGCTAATATTTTATTTTACTTTTTGCAATGAGCACATGCTTTATTTGGTTACAATGTGTGAAATTCATCCTTTGGGAAGGTTGTACCCAGAATTTGGCAGCCATTAGGAAGCATAGCAGTTTCAATATACTAAGCCTTAATACTTTGTGTTTTATTTAAAAGACAGGTTGCTACATTGAATACAAAAGATAAAACACAACCATAAACATATCCAAGAGAACCCACTTAAATGGAAAGTAACTTTCTAGATTAGAAATACACTTTGTATTTACATAAGAAACACATGTAATAATTAACTTTAGCTTTAACTTTCCGGTTGATTATATTTTCTCCTCATTTGCCTCTGCAACACTGAAGCAGAAAACCCCACTCTATGCAAGAAGTAACAACTTGACTCTTCTTTTCTATCTTATTTTTTTTAAGTTCTCTGTAATTCATTTATTTGGTTTTGATTTTTGTGTTTGGAAAATTCAACATGTACATGAATTTAAAACACTTCTTTAAAACTATTTCATTGAGTGATTTGTAGCTTCTCCTTGCAGGCTCCCTGCCCTGCCACACCCTTCTGCTGCTTCTCTCTCCTGGTGTGGGAGTAAGTAGCTGGATTAGAATATAGGGGTCTGAACTTAAGAATCATTTATACTTAACTTTCACAGAACTCAAGGTTTCTCTCTTTTTCTTTCCTTCTCTCTTTCTTTCTTTCTTTCTTTCTTTCTTTCTTTCTTTCTTTCTTTCTTTCTTTCTTCCTTTCCTAAAAGAATTATTTATTTTATGTATACGACTACACTGTTGCTATCTTCAGACACAGAAGAGGACACTGTATCCCATTTCAGATGGCCATTAGCCACCACATGGTTGCTGGAAATTGAACTCAGGACCTCTGGAAGAGCAGTCAGTGCTCTTACCTGCTGAGCCATCTCTCCAGCTCGGGCCCTGCTTTCTTCCCTCTCATTTTTCTTGTAATTTTATCAAGTGTATGAATCCTTCTTCTATATCTAAACCGTTCAACTAAACCACTTTCATTGTTATTATTATTCTGGAATGCTTTTTTTTAGATTTCCTGACATGTGTATGATGTCATTTTCAGTATTATATACCTTCCTTCTAGAATTATTTTCTTCTTATGAAATAGTTCACTCAGAGTGTCACTTAGGAAGTGGAAATTAAAGTAAAATGAATTATTATGTTAACAGTCAGTATTTTAGAATTAAATGGATATATAACAACTTGAGCAAATAAATTTTTATCTATGTTTGATTCCTTGTAAATTTATTTCTCAGATTTAGTATTTTTCTACATTTAATGTCCCTTATGGTTCATCCCTTAACCTGAATTAGCTGTTGCATTGCCATTGAAGGCTGCTTTAATGAAGCCTTGCTTTCAGTGGTATGAGCTTCATCTGCCGCCCTCCCATTCACATAAAACAACAGAATCCCAGCTATACCGACTTTTCTTCATAATTCTACAATGAAGGATTTCCCTTCCTATAAAGTGCACCACGTTTGTTTGGTACAACATTATTTATATACAAAATTCATGTGAAGTGAAGGAAAACAATTTCTCTGTGTCATTCACAGTAAGGGCAGCCAGCCAGTGGTATATGTTGAGACACTGTCTAAAGCAACAACAAAGAAGGAAAAGCATAAAAAAAGAGAAGACAGTAAAGTATGTGACAAGAGTTGAAAGACTTCTGATATTTATTATATAGTTCTCTGTGGCAGGCACTGTTTTAAATCTTTGGAAATGAATTAATAGAAAATAGCATTCAATGTAAAAACCAACATACAAACTAACCTGTGTAGCAGTGAGTTTTTGCTACACCACTTTGGTTTCTGGCAGATTGCATTCGTGCACCCGCCCAGAAGCTATCTTTGGATCTGCAAATGAAAGACACTGACACATTAGCTTATTTTTAAAATGCCTTGGCTACCTCAAAGACTGGGTACTCCCAATCATTCCCCTGTGACTCTAGGCCCAATCAAGGAAGTAGCCAGTGGCCACTTACCCAAAATCTCACATGGCTGGTTGGCTTTAGTTCAGGTCACTCCTGCGTCTCATCCTTCTACCTCGAGTCATGGCCATTCTGTTCTTTTCCTTTTTGCTTCCATGTCTGTACAAACTCTTAGGGTACCACCCTGTGCACAGCCATTAGCTGTTGGCATCTTTATTGATTGATCTAAAAACAACTGGGGACAAGGACCATTAGCTTTTGGACATGCAGATTCCCAATTGAATCAAAGCTTTAGCTTGAACCAAACTCCTACAAACCTGATTCCAAATTATGGTTACACTGAAGGTGAGAAAGGGCTAGCACCCTGCTCAAATTGACACATCCCTCAGCAAGTGTTCTCTTGAACTTGGATGTGCAAATAGAACAATTCAATGCTGGTCATTCTCTCAGTAGTTTTAAGTACAGCAGTTTGAGGCAAATAAAAGAAGGACTTCTGTATGGAGTCCTTGGGCTAGTTAGATTTTGGTCAACTTGACACAAATTAAAGTTATCTGAGAAGATGGAACCACAACTGATACAATGACCACATCAGATTGGCCTATGGTTGGGCCAGTGATGCATTTCCTTGAGTGATGTTTGATGTGGGAGGGCTTAGCTCATTGTAGGTCCTGGTAACTCTGGACTGGAGGTCATGAGTGTTATAAGAAAGCAGCCTGAGCAAGCCAAGTAGAAAAATCAATAAGCAGCACTCCTCTATGGTCTGTGCATCAGTGCCCACCTCCAGGTTCCTGCCTTGAGTTCTTGCCTGAACTTCCATGGATGATGGACAAAAAGAAGTAAATAATTAGGATAGTTTTCACTTAGTGCTTTCACCGGGGTATCCTTTTCGTACAGATTCTGTATGTAGGTTGTTGGTGGCCATTGCTTTGCTTCTCTACATTGAAAAGTGAAATGATATGTACATGAATATCTGGAGTTTGAATAGAAACTCCTAGCTCCTCAACTTTTAATACATTGGACAAGGCAGTTATAATGAAGACTGCGAGAATTAAGTTGCCCTTTGCTACTTAAATCTCTTTAAATCTGTTTCAGTGGTAAGGAAAGCAAGGCCACATGGGCCAGTGGTTACATTCTCAGCTCTTTAGCTCTTTACTGCCTGCTTGCCCTTCTTTCCAGGTTTGGTGTGACTGTTGTGTTGAAGAGATGGATGTGCTCTGTGGCATTTCGTGTTTCTGTTTCATCGGTTGTGACACAGACCACTACCATGCATAAGTCTGAAAGCAACACTTTATAAAAGTTCAGTGGGAGCTCACATGGGCATGTACTGTGTTGTACAAGTGCTTCATATTTACTCCACTGACACTGTAACCTTTCCTTAATTTGAGGAAAACATGACCCATGTGATAACGCTCTGAGAGAGGCCAATAAACTATTTCAATATTCTTACTGTTTTTTTCTTTGTAATTTTGACTGATAATATGCAGTGCTAGGTTACGGCTTAGTGTACAACTTTGTTTGCTACATTTAATATGAAAGGAGCTGAGCTGGTCTGGGAAGAAGGGCACCACGTAATATAGACAGTGTCCACTATGCTCTGCCTCCACAATTGCAGGGTAGTCACTCACTGGTCTGAACACAAGTAGAAATGTTTTACCTAATTGAGATTCTTGTACAATTGGTCAGGGTTTGGATAGTCCCTCTCTTGAATAAGAGGGTATTTAGCTTTATTTGTAATCATGAAAATGCATCTTTTCATTCTCAATTGCAAACTAGCTACCACTAATGTTATGTTCATAAGATCTTTAACCATTATGGCAACAAGGATACACTAAGAAAATCCATCATTGCCAAAATAATACCACAGATCTATCATCTGTTTAAATGAGGACTCTAAACCTTTTTATTTACTTTTCAAAAACAATAACTTAGAACTGATGGTAGCCTTGAACTGTACTGTACCAAATGACTTTTGATATAGATGATATAGCTGAAGTTCTGACATGCAGAAAATGCTTAAACGCCATCAGTTTACTTACAGATTCCATAAGAAGTTGCAACAGCGCATTAAGACACCAATTAAGAGTTAATGTCATTAACACGCATGTGACTCTAGGGGTTGATTAAACTTTATCATATGGTCTGGATAAAAAGTATAGAATTTTTTAAAAGTACTTCTCTATTTAAGCTTTGTATGAAGGGCATGTTTACATTGAATCTTGAATTGTTTTTACATCAGCAAATTTATCATTTTAGAACTGGAGCATTTTTCTATCCAGATTCATTCATAAGCTTACCAACATATTGTAGAGAATATAGAATTTAGCAAGTTATCAAGCAAGCAACAAGAAAGAAAGTATCTAAAATGTTAATTTCCCAATTCATTGAAAAATTATTTACAACAGATAATTATTTTCATATAGGTAACATACCAAGATGTCAGAGTAAGTCAGCTGTCCCAAAACAACAACTGATGCTCAAAAAGTAATGTTTTCATCTCTTATCGCTCTAAATGTACCACTGTGAAACTCTTAATTTAATAGGGAAGCACAGAAGTGGGAACTTCTTAGACCTATTCAGTCTTTTAAAATGAAAACTCAGGCAACTTTGGCTGGGAGTGTTATTCAGTTGCCTGCAAGTATGAGGTCCTGGGTCCAAGCTTCAGAACTGTAAAATAAAATAACAATGAAAGCAAAAACAAAACAACAACAAAAAATTCTCAGACATTGCTGAAAGGGAAACATTTTTACTAATGAAACTGAGACAATGGACATAAAACAGTATGTATATACTCAGATTTAAGTCTGAGTACAAGTTCAGTATTTCAAAGCGTTTTGTCCTGTTATTATTCCAATCAGTAGATCGACTTAAAGAGTTGTCCAAAATGAACAGAGTCCCAGGGCAGCATTAAGGCATGTGTTGGCTTACAGACTCCAGAGCCTGGATTGAAGAGATAGACTCCTTAAGTTGCTACCTTACATATTATTCCTAAGGCTATGTAATAGGCTATATTAGTTTCTTTACTTGACAAAACAGTGTAAGGAAGTAAGTACTTATTGGAGCTTACACTTTGAGGGTGACATGTGACATCGTGGTGGTGAAGTCATGGCAGCAAGAGGCAGTTGGTAATGTTGTAGACTGAGTGAAGTAGCAGGGAGTTAGCTCTCAGCTCATCTTCTCCTTTTTTTTAATTTTTAAAATTTTTATTAGATATTTTATTTATTTACAATACAAATGTCATCCCCTTCCCCATTTCCTCTCCCTATAACTGCCTATCCTATCCCCCCTCCTCCTTTATGCTTTTCTACCATTTTAATTGCATGCATGTATTAAAGTCAATTCTAGGTTGAGGGTCTAGAAATACAATAGATGCAAATAGTCAAAGAACAAGCAAGGCAATAAACAAATTTCTGTGAATTCTCCCCGTGATCACTGTTTCTAAGGGCTTATTAAGATGACCAAAGTATCTGAGCCTACTTCCTTGCTCTAACCTAAAATTTAGATTTCTATCTGAAATTATTTCTTTGTTCTAGCCTAATATTTAGATATCTGCCTGAGATTACTTCTTTGTTTTAGCCTAAGATTTAGATTCCTACCTGAAATAACTTCTTATTCCATGACAGGTAAGGAAGGCATTCTTGCCAGAATGACCTAAGACAGGCTCAGTCTTGTTAATGAAATAAAAAAGGAGGAGAGGCAGAGAGTCTTTGGGGCTTCTTGGCAAGAATCTGACATGGGCCAAGGACAAGGAAAAGGGCTGCTTCGCAAGAGTATGACATTGGCCAAGGACAAGGAAGTAGGCTTCAGGCAGGAATCTGACATTACACCATCTCCTTTTTATCAAGTCTGAAATACTGCTGTAAATATTTAACATAGGCCTTTCCATCTCAATTACTCTCCACTCTAGAAATTTCTACACACTCATGACCAGAAGGTTGTTTCCTAGGTGATTATAGATCCTGTCAAGATGGCAATATTAACAATCTCAGAGTCCTTGTTGAACTGTAATGTAATTTGCATATCTGATGGTGGGGGAAAGATTTAAGCTAGTGTATGGGCATCACCTGAGGTGCTTTGCTTGGCCCACACTGCCCCACATTTGGGCATCAAGTGACTCGGCCTGTATGGGTCAGTCAATGGGGTCTAGCAAGAGAGAGAGTGAATATGGAGGGGCAAGAGACATGAAGAATGGAGACAAGACAGAGAGTCTGTTCAAGTCTCGTTTATTGAAAGGAAAACATGGGCATATATAAGCACAAGCAGGGGAATGCAGCTGAAGACACTTTACCACGTGTGCCTTGCAGCTGGGGGCACTAAACAGCAAAACAAGATATGTGAGAAAAACAAGATGTGTATCAGAGTGTGCTCGGCTGTTGTGGGCTATTGAAAAACAGGTCTCTTGTCAGGGTATATGGTCCAAGATGGCTGCAAAGGTGATAGTCCCTTCTGCTAGGACTTGGTTCCCAACAGTGCTTATTAAAATGGACAATCTGAATTAGTAGTCTAGAAACGGGGCAAAAGTCACAAGGATAGTAAGTACTTCTTGCTTTTGTGTAAGCAGAGGCAAGTACACAATCTGATTACTGTCTACTTATGTTCTTTCTGACTATGGGTGATGAAGCACACATCCTGTGCAATTGGGGCAATTAATCTTATTTACAGAAATGAAAGCACATCACTTGTTATCTTGCATAAACAAGAGCTCCCAGCATTCCAGTAAGGTATCTGTCCTTGGGGAAGTGGGGCTTACAGGTTAAAGGCAATTTTTGTTTTTAGATCTCTCAAGCATGGCAATTTAAACTTAAAACATAACACTAGCCATCACATTCCTCCTTGAGTTGTATCTGACTCAAATCCTTTATGTCTATCTATGGTAGGCACCTCTTCATATTAAGATCTATTAACCATTGGCTTAGTGGCACCCAGATGGAAATTTATGTATCGAGTTGTGGTGGTTTGAATATCTAGTTGACTCCCATTGACTCATAGGGAGTGATATTATTGGAGGTGTGGCCTTGTTGGGGTGAGCATGGCCTTTGTTGAAGAAAACGTGTCATAGGGGGTGGGCTTTCAGAGTTTAGAAGTTCAAGCCAGGTCAATGGATCACTTTCTCTTCCTGCTCCCTGCATGCCTAGGCCTTCTGCCATGATGATAATGGATTAAACCTCTGACCTGTAAGCCAGCCCCAATGAAAAAATTTTATTTATAAGAGTTGTCATGGTCATTGTATCTCTTCACAAAAATAGAAAGCCTAAGACACTAGTTACGGTATTAATGAGTTAAGGGCCAACAGTAATTGGCAGAAACAGAAGGGTCAAAGACCCTATGGTAACTGACATCAGACTATCTAGAAAGAGCCTAAAAATGAAACTGAGAAGCAGTCATTTATTTTATCTCAGGTTTTTTTTCTGTAACATCTCCCCCCACACACAACAAGTACAGCCTAATTGTCTCTTATGACTCCTGAATACTTTTCATAGAAATAATATTTTTCTCTTAATGCCATAAAATAACCTCCTTGTTCTGAATAGAACAGACCAGGTGTCCTTTCATACTGTAGAAATATTTCAGTTAATGAATCTATCTGATAGTTCTGTGTTTATTTGGTTTAAATAGATGCCTTTCCTGGTATGCCAATAGGCACTATTTTGTCCCCTTTGTCAAGGAATTTCATTTTGACTGGCTATTCCAGCCTTTTGTTGATGATAAGGGGTGACATACTCTCTTCTGTAACTGCTTCTCAGCTGGAGTTAGGATGTCATTGTCAGGGCCCAGGAAGGCTGATATACTACTCATAGCCAGGAGTATATAAAGACATCAGAAACATCTGGTATGCTGGCACATCTGAAGAGATAGAGAACAACCACACTGACTGGACTGGTTCACATCAGCTTTTCAGAAAGTCCAGAGGCAGAAGTTGCAGCAGTGTGAAGTCAGAAGCTGATTCTGGAATGGTGTCTGTCAGCCAAGTAGAAATTTTCTAGAGCAAATATAGACTAGGGACAGAAGTTAAAGTTAAGAAACTTAAGAGAAAATCTTATATTTAGAGCTTCCAGCCCATATTCCTGGTAGTTGGGGGAGGAGAGGAGTCCTAAGACCAGGGGAGAAAGACAAAGACCCACTCCCAAGAATATGCAGATTGAATTGCAGGGAATACATCTCTGAAGTCTGTTTGGCTTCAATGCAGAATCCACCTGCAGGAGGTGAGTCCAAGTCTTACAATGACTCCCTCAACTCCCTGAAGCTTACATGATTTTTTTTTAAGTTTACAAAAAGAGATAAATATTTTAGATATACTAGAATTACCACTGTTTGTAATTTGTACTGAAATCTACATTGTTAAAAAAAGTAGCTAACGAGTGTCTGTAAAACAGCTGAAGTAGACTCATATCTTTGAGTCAGAGTAAAAGCTATCTTTGGATTAAAAAGCATAAACACTCATTTCTCTCTTCAGAAGGCTGGATATATAGACTGGACAGAGAGATGTTTTAGCGTAATAAGATGGACCTTTATGCCTATTTTTCAAAGACAACTAGAGAGAAATTTAAAATCTTGAGCTTGTGACTAATAATAGTAGTTACAATGCTTTACCAGTTTCAAAGAACTCCATTGATGACTGTTAAAACTCTGAACCTTTGAAATTTTCATATACCTTTATAACTTGTATTTACCTACCTTAAATCATGTTTCTTAGACTCTCACAATTTAACTTCCTCAGAGGTTTACAATATTCATTTATATACTTACAACCTTAAATTACTTTTAGACCTTTACAGTTTATATAAATCTTAAACATTTTTGTCCAGTAATTTATCACTAAAAACAAGTGACCAATTATTGAGACAGTCATTTTAAAGAAAGTTCTTTTAAATGAGGCAATAGTAAAAAGTTACATCTGAAGCCTGTTTATCTTTTAATAGGAAGCCTATAAACAAGGCAAACCTGTCTGTGAGTTTGTCTTTCTCTCCCAGAGACCTAATAGCTCTAGAAAACCAAGGCCTTGTATTTATAAATGAAATAGAGAGCTACTGCTAAACTGAAAAATCTACAATTAGCTGTCAACATCATCAGAGATCCAAGGAGCAAGGACTGTAAACCAGATGATCTCTGTATCGATTGAAAAGACAGAGACCTATCAGCTACCTGGGTGGTTACCCTTGAATCTCATGGTAGTTTTGGTGGCTTTGTTGGGGGCAGAAGTCATTTGTCTTCAGCTGTCACATAGGGCAGCATTACATCTTCAACTGCTGTACAAGACAGCATAGGCCTTTGGCTGCCAGACTCAGAAGGTCTGAGAGATTTTTCTGTGAAGGAAGAACTTGGAAAACTAACCCACCTTGATAAGGCAGAAGAGAGCAGTCAACCAAACAGTGTCTACAGTTTTGTCAGGGCTCTGGCAGTGGGCAAGACATTGGGCAGCTCTTGGCCCAGCGGTTAGCATTAGGAAAATCCAGACAGAGTTGTCTGTGCCCCATTTTCTTCTCTGGACACCTTAGGGTTACTGGTAGGAGCTGACATTTCTGTCTGTCATGGGAAGCTTTTCCACCAAACATTTTAAGTGCAATATTTCACAGATCTCTGGAAAGTTTGAGGACCATCTATTAAGTATACCTGATTTTAAATGAACGTGTTTTTGTTCTTAGTTACTTGCTAATAGCTTAATTCTAAAAGTATGTACAGGAGGCTAAGGAAAGCTTGTTCCTGTAAATGAGTTACATTAGTATTTAGTAACAATAGGGTATAGTTCTGGACACATTAAAGAACGTATAAGGTGACTATTAACTTGCATGCCTTAATCATCTTTAACAGTTTACAAGGTAGTAGCTTTTATAAGACCAGGATTTGCATTTTTTTTATCCCTGTTAGGTTTAACCTTTAAAAAATTACAGCGTTTGAATTGAAGCTCTTTCAATATCAAATAAAACTTTAAATCATAAATACAGTCTGTAGGGCCACTAGTATCTTTACTTTTCTGGTCCTTTCATAGTATACTATTACTAATACCAGTTTTTAAAATGTGACTTGGTTTATCAAAACAGCTAAAGCTTAGCAAAGTTATCAAAGGCAAGAAGAATATACATATATTCCTAAGTCAGTCTCAGTTATCCAGAACAGATCTCAGGTAAGGAGAGACATTCTATAGACTCTTTGCCAGATTATTTTCTTGCTGCATCATAAAACAGGAATATCCCAGTTTTGGTGCTCTTAGCTGTGGCCTCAACACTTTAGCTTTTTACTTTTTGTTTTCATTTCATAGGTTTTACATATAACTCCTAAACCTGATAAACAACTTCAGCAAAGTGGCTGGTTATAAAATCAACTCAAACAAATCAGTAGCCTTCCTCTACATGAAAGATAAACAGACTGAAAAAGAAATTAGGGAAATGACACCCTTCACAATAGTTGCAAATAATATAAAATACCTTGGTGTAAATCTAACCAAGCAAGTGAAAGACCTGTATGACAAGAACTTCAAGTCTCTGAAGAAAGAAATCGAAGAAGATCTCAGAAGATGGAAAGATCTCCCATGCTCATGGTTTGGCAGGACTAATATAATAAAAATGGCCATCTTGCCAAAAGCAATCTACAGATTCAATGCAATCCCCATTAAAATCCCGACTCAATTCTTCACAGAGTTAGAAAAGGAAATTCTCAAATTCATATGGAATAACAAAAAACCCAAAGCTCAAGTCTAAGTGGATAAAGGACCTCCACATAAAACCATATACACTGAAACTAATAGAAGAGAAGGTGGGGAAGAGCCTCGAATACTTGGGCACAGGGGAAAAGCTCCTGAACAGAACTCCAATGGCATATGCTCTAAGATAAAGACTTGACAAATGGGACTTCTTAAAATTTCAAAGTTTATGTACAGCAAAGGACACTGTCAATAGGACAAAATGACAACCAACAAATTTAGAAAAGATCTTTACCAATCCTTCATCTGATAGAGGGCTAATATCCAATATATATAAAGAACTCAAGAAATTAGACTCCAGACAACCAAATTACCCTATTAAAAAATGGGGTATAGAGCTTAACAAAGAATTTTCAATGGAAGAAACTCGAATGGCCGAGAAGCACCTAAAGAAATGTTCAGCATCCTTAGTCCTCAGGGAAATGCAAATCAAAACAACCCTGAGATTCCATCTCACACCAGTCAGAATTGCTAAGATTAAAAACTCAGGTGATAGTAGATGCTGGTGAGGGTGTGGAGAAAGAGGAACACTCCTCCATTGTTGGTGGGACTGCAAGATGGTGCAACCACTCTGGAAATCAGTGTGGCAGTTCCTCAGAATATTGGACATAGCATTACCTGAGGATCCAGCTATACCACTCCTAGGCATATACCCAGAAGATGCTCGAACATATAACAAGGACATATGCTCAACTATGTTCATAGCAGCCTTATTTATAATAGCCAGGAGCTGGAAAGAACCCAGATGTCCTTCAACTGAGGAACGGATTCAAAAAATGTGGTATATTTACACAATGGAGTATTACTCAGCTATTAAAAACAATGAATTCGAGAGGTTCCTAGGTAAATGGATGGAACTAGAAATTATCATCCTGAGTGAGATAAGCCAATCACAAAAGAACACACATGGTATTCACTCACTGATTATTGGATATTAGCCCAGAACCTTGAAATGCCCAAGATGCAACTCACAGGCCACATGAAGCTCATAAAGAAGGAAGACCAAGTGGGGGTGATTAAGTCCTCCTTAGAAGGAGCAACAAAATACTCAAGGGAGCAAATATGGAGACAAAGTGAGGGACAGAAACTGAAGGAGGGGCCGTCTGAAGACCATTGCACCTGAGTATCCATCCCACGTGCAGTCACCAAAGGTAGATGCTGATGTGGAAGTCAGGAAGTGCATGCTGATAAGAGCCTGATATGGATGTCTCCTCAGAAGTCTTCAAGAGTCTGACATATTCAGAGGCAGATGCTCACAACTAGCCATTGAACTGATCATGGTGTTCTCAATGGAGGAGTTAGAGTGAAGACTGAAGGAGCTGAAAGGATTTGTGGCCCCATGAGGAGAGCAACAATACCAACCAACCACAGCTCCCAGGGTTTAAACCATGAGCCTGGGAGCACTTAGGGAAGGATCCAGGGCTTTAGCTGAATATGTAAGAGTGGAGGGCCCTGCTGGGCATAGGTAGAAGAAGAGAACCTTGACATCATGAAGGCTGGACGCCCAGGGGGTGGGAATTTTGAGGGAGGGGAGGTGGGAGTGGGGGGTATATAGAGGTTACATCCACAGAGAAGAAGGAGGAGGGGTGAGGGAATTGGGGGTTCCTGGGTGGGTGGGGGTATCCATTTAGACTTGAGCTTTGTACAAGGAGATAAGAATGGATCAATAATCATTCTTCTATATGTTGTCCTCCAGTTGAACCAGCACCATTTGTTAAAAATGCTGTCCTTTTTCCACTGGACAGTTTTAGCTCCTTTGTCAAAGATCAAGTGACCATAGGAGTGTGGGTTCATTTCTGGGTCTTCAATTCTATCCCATTGATCTTCCTGCCTGTCTCTGTACCAATACCAGGTAGTTTTTATCACTATTGCTCTGTAGTACAGCTTGAGGTCAGGGATGGTGATTCCTCCAGAAGTTCTTTTATTGTTGAGAATAGTTTTCGCTATCCTGGGTTTTTTGTTATTCCATATGAATTTGAGAATTTCCTTTTCTAACTCTGTGAAGAATTGAGTTGGGATTTTAATGGGGATTGCATTGAATCTGTAGATTGCTTTTGGCAAGATGGCCATTTTTATTATATTAGTCCTGCCAATCCATGAGCATGGGAGATCTTTCCATCTTCTGAGATCTTCTTCGATTTCTTTCTTCAGAGACTTGAAGTTCTTGTCATACAGGTCTTTCACTTGCTTGGTTAGATTTACACCAAGGTATTTTATATTATTTGCAACTATTGTGAAGGGTGTCATTTCCCTAATTTCTTTTTCAGTCTGTTTATCTTTCATGTAGAGGAAGGCTACTGATTTGTTTGAGTTGATTTTATAACCAGCCACTTTGTTGAAGTTGTTTATCAGGTTTAGGAGGTCTCTGGTGGAAGTTTGGGGGTCACTTAAGTATACTATCATATCATCTGCAAATAGCGATATTTTGACTTCTTCCTCTTCTATTTGTATCTCTTCGACTTCTTTTTGTTGTCTAATTGCTCTGGCTAGGACTTCCAGTACTATATTGAATAGGCAGGGAGAGAGTGGGCATCCTTGTCTAGTCCCTGATTTTAGTGAGATTGCTTCAAGTTTCTCTCCATTTAGTTTGGTATTGGCTACTGGTTTGCTGTATATTGCTTTTACTATGTTTAGGTATGGGCCTTGAATTCCTGATCTTTCCAAGACTTTTATCATGAAGGGGTGCTGAATTTTGTCAAATGCTTTCTCAGCATCTAGTGAGATGATCATGTGGTTTTTTTCTTTAAGTTTGTTTATATAGTGAATTACATTGATGGATTTCCGAATATTGAACCATCCCTGCATTCTTGTGATAAAACCTATTTGATTATGATGGATGATTGTTTTGATGTGTTCTTAGATTCTGTTTGCTAGAATTTTATTGAGTATTTTTGCATCAATGTTCATAAGGGAGATTGGTCTGAAGTTCTCTTTCTTTGTCGGG
>NW_021604633.1:8591145-8605184 GCF_004785775.1 Grammomys surdaster | reverse complement strand
TGCAAGGGATTATTTCAATCTTTTTGTATCTGTAGAGGGTTGTTTTGTGACCAATTATATGGTCTATTTTGGAGAAGGTTCCATGAGGTGCTGAGAAAAAGGTATATTCTTTTGTTTTAGGATGAAATGTTCTATAGATATCTGTTAAATCCATTTGTTTCATAACTTCTATTAATTTCAATGTGTCTCTGTTTAGTTTCTGTTTACATGATCTGTCCATTGCTGAGAGTGGGGTGTTGAAATCCCCTACTATTATTGTGTGAGGTGCAATGTGTGTTTTGAACTTTAGTAAATTTTTTTTTTTAATGTATGTGTGTGCCCTTGCATTTGGAGTATAGATGTTTAGAATTGAGAGTTCATCTTGGTAGATTTTTCCTTTGATGAGTATGAAGTGTCCTTACTTATTTTTTTTTTGATTACTGTTGGTTGAAAGTCGATTTTATTTGATATTAGAATGGCTACTCCAGCTTGTTTCTTAGGACCATTTCCTTGGAAAATTGTTTTCCATCCTTTTACTCTGAGGTAGTGTCTGTCTTTGTCACTGAGGTGCGTTTTCTGTATGTAGCAAAATTTTGGGTCCTCTTTGTGTATCCAGTCTGAAAGTCTGCAATTTTTTTATTGGAGAATTGAGTCCATTGATGTTAAGAGATATTAAGGAAAAACGATTGTGGCTTCCTATTATTTTTGTTATTACAGGTGGAATTACATTTGTGTAGCTATCTTCTTTTGGGGTTGTTGGAAGATTACTTCCTTGCTTTTTCTAGGTTGTAGTTTCCTTCCATGTGTTGGTGTTTTCCACCAATTTTCCTTTGAAGTGCTGGGTTTGTGGGAAGATATTGTGCAAATTTGGTTTTGTCCTGGAATATCTTGGTTTCACCATCTATAGTGATTGAGAGTTTTGCTGGGTATAGTAGTCTGGTATGACATTTGTGTTCTTTTAGGGTCTATATGATGTCAGTCCAGGATCTTCTGGATTTTATAGTCTCTGGTGAGAAGTCTGGTGTAATTCTTATAGGTCTGCCTTTATATGTTACTTGATCTTTTTCCCTTACTGCTTTTAGTATTTTTTCTTTGTTTTGTGCATTTGATATTTTGATTATTATGTGACGGGAGGTATTTCTTTTCTGGTCTAGTCTATTTGGAGTTCTGTCAGCTTCATGTATGTTTATGGGCATCTCGTTCTTTAGGTGTGGGAAGTTTTCTTCTATAATTTTGTTGAAGATATTTACTGGCCCTTTAAGTTGGGAATCTTCACTCTCATCTATACCTATTATCCTTAGGTTTGGTCTTCTAATTGTGTCCTGGATTTCCTGGGTGTTTTGTGTTAGGAGCTTTTTGTATTTTGCATTTTCTTTGACAGCTGTGTCAATGTTTTCCATGATATCTTCTACACATGAGATTCTCTCTTCTATTTCTTGTATTCTGTTGACAATGCTTGCATCTATGACTCCTGATCTCTTTCCTAGGTTTTCTATCTCCAAGGTAGTCTCCCTTTGAGATTTCTTTATTGTTTCTATCTCCATTTTTAGATTCTGGATTTTTTTGTTTAATTCTTTCTTTGTATTTTCTTGCAGTTCTTTAAGGGATTTTTGTGTTTCCTCTTTAAGGGCTTCTACCTGTTTACCTGTGTTCTCTTGTATTTCTTTAAGGAATTTACTTATGTCCTTCTTAAAATTCTCTATCATCATCATGAGAAGTGATTTTAAATCTGAGTCCTGGTCTTCTCGTGTAATGTGGTGTCCATGACTTGCTATGGTGGAAGAACTGGGTTCTGATGATGCCATGTAACTTTGGTTTTTGTTGCTTAATGTTCTTGTGCTTGCCTTTCACCATCTGGTTAACTTTAGTGTTACCTGAACTCACTGTGTCTGACTGGAGTCTCTCTTTCCAGTTATCTTGCTTGTGTTAGAACTCCTCAGAGTACAAATGTCTCTGTGATCTTGTGATCCTAAGCTCCTGGGTGAAAGAACTCCTGGGACTCAGACCACCTCTGGGATCCTGAAATCCTGTTGCTCTGAGTACAGTGGTTCCTCTAGGACGGCTCAGGATATGGTGTCTCTACAGGAGCAGATCAGCTAGGTGTCTGCTGCTCTGAGTACAGTGGCTTATCTAGGATGGCTTAGGATGCTGTGTCTCCACAGGAGCAGACAAGATAGGTGTTTGCTGCTCTGAGTGCAGTGGCTCCTCTAGTATGTCTCAGGATATGGTGTCCCCACAGGAGCAGACTAGCTAGGTGTCTTCCCCAGTCAAAGGGACCAGGCGAGGGCTTCTTTTTCTTTTTAATATGACCTGTCAAATTTTTGTGACTGCAATTAAAATTTATTTTCTAAGATATCAATTTAGAATCAGGTTAATACCAAACTATATAATACCAAACACCGCTAGAAAACTTTTTAAAGTGAATTTTATTTTCTGAACTTAAAAAATGCAAATAACATTATATTGAGGGGTCATTTCTGTAAAGTACCGTATTTGAAGTTGCTATGTCATATTTTCTCCAAAAAAGTCTAGGTTACACCTTAGGTAGATCTTGCCTCTTTATGGTATTTTTGGACATGAACAATATGTTATTTATCTCTTTGTCTTTGAGATTATGACCCTTGCTCAGCAAATTCTTTGTGACTAGAGCTATATCAGTTCAGTATAGCCAATACAAGGAAAAATTATAATTGTCTTGCTATAGAAGTTGCTTTATCTGTGTAAAAGAACAACTACAACACTAGTTCTGTATATATATTTTGATACTAGAAGTATCTGTCTACATGTTTCTACCTATAGTGTGGTCTGTCCTATCTTCTTTTTATATTTTTTTCACATAGCATTTCTAATTAAAGAGAACATAGAAAAATACCCAGGTTTTAAAAAGTCAATGGTTACCACTTCTCTAAATAATAAGATAACTATTATAATGTTTTGTTAATTGAAAAGCTGGGAAGTAGTGGTGTACAACTTTAATCCCAGCTCTTGAGCGGCAGAGCTTGGCAGATCTCAGAGTTCAAGGCCAGCCTGGTCTTCAGAGATAGTTGTAGGAGAGCCAGGACCACACAGAGAAACCCTGTCTTGAAAAACCCAAAAACCAAACCAACCAAACAAACAACAAGAAGAAGATGTATACTCTGACATGTGAGTAGTTTCTAATGCTCTGCCAGTGACATTCTATCATTGCTAGTTTACAAATGCCCATATTAAAAATAATCATTAAAACTATGAACAACAGTGATCTCATCACCCAGACTACTATCTAGATCAACAGGAACCAAGGTAACCCTGTGCTCTTGGTGGATCTTATTTAAGGTCTTATAAAAATAATCCAAGAAGAGAAACAGAAAGAGGTGTAGGATGCTTAGGATGATGGAAAAGTTAGATAGAATTTCATATTATTTCCATCTTAAGAATGAAAGGAAAGAGGGTGGCAAGACTGGCTCTCAGAACTTAGGACAAACACTTACTGGAAAGGCTGATGATAGCAGGATAACCTGGGACCATTTATGGGTCTAGATGATTGTAAAATATAACAAAGCCACACTGTGATAAATCACAGACTTCATTGTCGTTAAAAGTTTTAGTTTTATATTTTTAATTATGTTTATGTGTGTATGTCTGCCTGTGGGTATATACACTTCAATGCTCTGCCCAGAGCAGCCAAAGGCACTAAGTCACCTAAAACAGGATTTACTGATGGTTCAAAGAATGAATAATAAATGCTTTAATACCCTGAGCCATCACTCCAGCCCCAGAACTCATTGCCTTTGCACAAATGGATTTATCAAAGTTGTGAGCATAGAGGAAAAACTGAAAAGGAGCATGTGATTGCCCCTAAGTAAACAATTGTAGTGATAAATATAACGCCTAATTTTAGATATAGTATTCTAGAAATCTAAGGTTCTATGAATTCTAGAAGCATAGCAAGGGCACTGGATCAGTTACTTTTCTGATGCTCTGACTGGATACCTGAAAGAAGGATGTAAGGAAAAAGGAGGTTTCTTTGGGCTCGCAGTTCTAGCTTGAGCTCCTCCACCCTTGGTGGTAGGAGCTTGTAGGCTGACTTGTTCAAATACTGGCAGATTAAACAGCAAGCCAGATATAACTGTCAAAGCCCATCCCCAGTGGCTTATATCTGCCATTTGCCCCTGTGCCTCAAAGGTTTTATAGCCTTCCAAAGCAATACAAATCTCTGGGGACCAAGTGTCCAAGCACACAACTCTGTGACCGACATTTTACATTCAACCCATCAACATAGTGATACAGTGAGAACCCTGGATGAACTAAAGAAGACATACGGGTATCTGCAGTGGCAAAATGGTACAGCCTTGTGGTTGCAATAAGGAAGGAGACAAAACACCCAAGATAGAGAAGAGCTAGAGAAGAGATCAAAGGAAGGGTATCTGAGTTCAGTCTGGGCAGTAAATTACCAGATGATGTATATCTTCTGACAATCCATGAGAAGGGGCGGGAGAAACTAGAGGAATCAGAACTACCACTGCTGGTACAGCTTTCAGAAGAGGAGAGAGATGCCCCCTCAAGATTGCCAAGTAGCAGTGAAGACTCAGATTGTTTACATTTCCCTTTGCTTGAACTGCCTCTGTGAGGTAATTGACTTGAACAGAAAGTGATCACTCAGAAAGTTCAAACAGACCTGCTTTGTTTCTGGTGGGTGTATGGTTAAATGAGCATACGTCTCCTACAGCTCTCTCCACTGGGCTTAATCAAAGATAAAGAGCACAGTGACATGCTGGCCACTGAATACGGCAAAAGGTATTTGCCATGGCCTAGAAGGGACAGGGGGCTTCTGTGATTCATCACATATCAGCACATCATGTTAGGGGAGCTAGCATAAATACATTCTTAAAGAGATTCTCTTTATCTCAGCTCAGCAGGAGTTAGCCCAAATCTCCACAGCCAACACTGTTTAGTCTCTGCTGTGCAAAGAAAAGAAGTTAGGATGTAAATTCTTGAGCTCAGTATTTTTTTTAATCTCGTTTAATCGTACTTCGTGAACATAGCACATAGAAAGATGCAATGTCTCAAAATATTAGCCAAGCATAAAACCCCAAATGAATATTGTGTGACTCAAATAACAGTATTTGCATACAAACTTCACGTAGGTGACTATGACAGCAGTGATACACATATGTTTGGCCTTTTCCAAAATGATAAAAGAAAAATTCCAAGTGACCTCACAGGAAAATCTGTCAGTAACCATCTACAAGTCCCCTCCTTTCTGCATCCTCACAGCTGGGAAACTGGAGCAGGGGTCAAGGACACCCGGCATTTCCTAGCACCAGCAAATCTCCAGTAACCAGACTTTGAAACTGTGCTGAGGCCTTGCTGCTTTAAAAACCAAACTGTGACTAGTGTAGCATTTAACAACAAGACGGAAATCTCAAAATATAGACAACATGCTATCTGGATGTGCTCCATCTGCTTTCAAGAGCTGCCAAGTGTTTACTTTCTTCTGATTCTGTCATGGGCTATGTTTTCACTCATAACACATATTTTGCACCAAAAAAATTTAGTGGCTTAGTGGGAATAAAGTCATAAATGAAGAAAAAAATGGAGAAATTTCTGGCTGGTGGAGCGGCCCCGTGATTAATAAATTGTGCAGCACGTGACTTGGCAGCTCTTTGATACACAAGCAAAGTTTCCCCCACCCACCCTTGTAAATTCTAGTTGGCTTTCCCATACATTATTATGTGGATTCCTTATAACCACTTCCCTTTCTGATTTTCCAGAGACAGGGTATAAAGTTTCCCTAAACGCCAATAAAATGTGAAATCTTATCCTTTGCTTTAAGCTGGCTTTGTGAAACCGTCTTCTAAAATAAGAACAGCAAAGATCTTGAACATTGGTATTTTTTCTTTCTTAAATTCATTCTATAGTTATCAATTTTTTTGTAATATCAGTTTTCCTTTCACCAAGTTAGCTAAAACTATTGGAAGGAGCAAAAAATTAATATTTTCTTTTTGCCCTTAAAAACAAAAATAATTTCTCATGCTTTTGTGAAGAAATGTTTGCATTCCTTTATGACTGCAGCTTGTAAACTGTCTTCTCCGTGTAGTCTTCCCAATCATCTCTAGGCACATGTGATCAAAAGCAGTGCAGAAACTTCACATCCTTTAAGATATAAGCTTGGTTTTTCTGACATCATGTGTCTTAAAAGTAACATAAAAACAGAGGTTCAAATGTTGATTGTGTTTACATAATCAGAACCTACTCATCATCTGTGGAGAGAATGAACTCAAACATTGTTAGTAGTAGTGACGCATTAAATCAGAGGGATGTTTTAACCAAGATTTACTTGCTGAAGAATTTGTTGACAAGTGTGTAAGGGAAGGTTTCCATTTTGAGGTGAAGGGGCTGAGGGATATAAACAGCCTTCACTATTTGCCATGTCTTTTGTTCTGTTATTATTATTTTTTTTACTTATTGACTTTTTTTCACTCAGACATTTGGAAAAGAATATATATATATACATATACATGCACACACAAAGCATAGCATCATTTATGTTAAATCATCTTGTGCCTTGAGGGCCTTCCAAATGCAGAGAATACAAATCAGTTAGAATAAAATAATAAACTCTGTAGTATGCTCCACAGCCTCAGAAGCTATATTCCCTGGGTCAGAGAGTGCTCATAAATGTTCACACCAGACCTGCAGTCATAAGCCTTGAAGGCTTGGTCATTGGGTCAGAGAGTCCTCATGAATGTTCACATCAGACCTGGAGCCATAAGTCTTGAGTGCTTGAGCACTGTCTCAGCATAAAGTTAGAGAAACAGTTTCCAAAAGTAGCATAGTTACGATGAGATGAAGAGAAGATATCATTAAAATGTACAGTTTCTCATTCTCAACACAGCTTCGTAAGGTGGGTAATAGTTTGGAGTTTCTGATATGCTCTTTCTTGTTTGCATTTCTCAGCACATCACTTCCGGGTTCCTAGATGGACATTTCCCTGCTTCCAGGGTTTAGGCTCCTAACTAGGGAGCAGTGTGTAGCTTAGATGTGTTAATAGAGGTTTCATGTTAATAATGTTTGCATTGGAAGACAATGACATTGGTGATCATTACTGAGAAAAGAGAATGGATTCCACATTGGTTCAGTCCTGTTCTGGACAATCCATATGTGTCCTTGGGGCCTTGGTTTAGACAGCACACCTATCGTTCCCAGAAAGACACTTTCATGTTAGAAACATATTTACCATGTGTTGTGGAAAATAAGGCTCCTTACCCTGGGCTCTGTGCAACACAAGGAAGAGGGAGAAAGAGAGACAATAAGGAAGAAGTCAGATCTATGATTCCTGTATTGGCTTGGGGACTTTGCTACATGATCTAAGTGGAACACTCGGAAGAGGGAGACATCACTCATTTCTTTACTTCAAAGAAACTGCAAGGAAGGGAACACCAATATGAGGCAGCCGGGTCTAGTTAAGAGGGCAGAGTATCAGTTTGCACAGTTCTTGGAAAATCTGTATCTTCCTCAGGCTTCATGACTTTAGTAGCTGAGACCAGAATCAGTGGATCTACTGAGTGGAGTGATATGCAGCATGGAAAGGGAGTGGAGACAAACAGACCAGGTGGCACACACAGCTGTACTGCAGTAGAAACATGGGTCTGAAATTGTGGTTACCAGGTGGCACATACAGCTGAACTACAGTAGAAACTTAGGTTTAAAGACTGTAATCACCAGGTGGCACACACAGCCATACTACAGTAGAAACTTGGATCTGAAGACCGTGATCATAAAGGGGAAAGACATTTAGCTAAGGTTATAGGAAGTAGGGAGTGTCGTTTCTGAGTAGGGAAATCTCCTTAATTCAAAGTATGGCAATAAATCATTCAATTTGGAGTATAGGGATAGTTTAAAAATGGAAACTAGCAGGAGGAATAGGAGCAGTATGCTGTGAACATTTGAGTTGTGATCATGTAGATGTAGAGAAATGACTTGGGTTGGGGCACCAAACAAGTCAACATGTACTACCTAAGTAGTCTGTCACACATATGCACCACAGTGACTTTTAAACTGGACAAATCTAGTGTCCAGTTTGGTTTTGCTCCCAATAAACAGTAAATAGAAGATTTTTAAAAATCTATTTTAAAAACAATAGTCTAAAGAAGAGATATTTTACAGAGTATTTTGGGGTTTCTTACACTATTATACTTGGAATAAAGCTGGGTACACTGGTAACATTACCGGTTGTATAATGAATGTCTAAGTGTGTCATGTTATACCTTTTATTATATTTACAAAACAGCACTAAAAGTTTATTTTGTCTGAAATTTGAGATATTTCATAGTTCTTCCTTATGAACCCTAAATTTTATAAACTGATCATGTGGATCATACCAAGTTTATAAATGTTTTGCTTGACCTACATGCTATTTTTAAAAATAAAAACCATCAACCTTGATAAGAAGGCTTTCACCTTTGTTTTCTTATATCTTGTTTTGTCCTGTTTGGCTGTTGCCTCTTAGAGCGCTCCTTTTTCCTGAAGAGGAGATGGAGGGAAAATACACCTGGAGGAAAGGAGAGGTAGGGAGAGAGAGGAAACTGTGGTTGGAATATATTGTATAGAGAAGAATCTACCTTCAATAAAAATGTTTAAAAAACTAAATGTCATATTAAAAATGATGATAACTCCCACACAAAAATGGGTCTCAGCTATTGGTGGAGAGCCCTGGCAATCTTTGTCTACACCCAAAAGTCAGAGGTTGCCCACTTGGTTTTAGTGACCTACCCCGTGGATGACTATGTTGGACTTTGATGTTTCTATTGTATCTCTTGAGCATGTTTCTACCAAGTGACTTAGTTTTGTAAATGCTTAGCATTTTAGCATCAGTGTTGTAACAGCCCTATCCACAGGACAAACTTTGGCTTTAATCTGTATTCCAACCCTGCACAGGACCTACAGCTACAATACAAACCCTTCATTTGTGTTGCCTGATCAGTTCCTTTCTTCTGATGTTTATAGCATCCTGTCCTTCCTTTTCCGACTATACCAAACTTTCAGATAAAGGAGTCATATCAAACCAAATATACAAATGTTATCTTGAAATGTGACTACGCACAGGGAGTTGTGTGGGCTGCTGTTGCTATCCACTCCCGTGAAGAGGTTTTAACATGTTTGAGAGTGTAACAAAAAAACCAACTATATCAATATATCATATTGTATAACATATAATACATTAAATAATAATCAGAATGACAGAAAAGATATATTCAATTGAGGAACCACAGACACGTGCATGAGTTGTCTGCCTCATCTGTTTTTAGAGTACAGAATTAAATATCTGGCTTCTTGTCATGGAAGAATAACTTTATTGCAAGGGTCACACCTAACATCTCACTTACAATTAAAACAAAATTCAACTTGTATCAATTTATATTTTCATTTCGTGCAGAAAGAATATATAATGCACATTTACTAGAAATTAAACATTAAAGCATGCATCTATATTTCATATGTTGTTCTAGTCAATGGTCAACTGCCCTTTACAAACTTTATTTCATAAAATTTAAAATCATAAAATTTATAATTGTCTCATCAGTTCACGTAAAAAAAAAATAGTACCAAGCTGGTTGGAAAGAGGTGATGGCGCTCGTCTTTAACCCCAGCACTTGAGAGGCAGAGGCAGATGGATCTCTGAGTTCAAGGCTAGGATGGTCTACAGAGTGAGTCCAGGACAGCTAGGACTACACAGAGAAACCTTGTCTCAGGGTAGGGTGGGAGTTGGGGTGGGGCACATGGACAACAACAAAACAACAAAATCCCATTGTGATTTTCTTGGCTTATTAGAATTTCACTCGAATTTGCAGCTATAAAAATATAATCTTATAGTATTGTATTACAGAGAGTGCTTTATCTTTCCTATTATATCATCAGGGCTTGCCTCCCTATGATGAGATTTAAAAAGGTGGTTTGCACTGAAGCAAGGTAACCGTTAAATGAAATTCTAAGGCTATAGGTTAATAGGCATGGCTTGAACAACTTACAAATTAGACTTATAGTGAGTGTGATGATTCATACCCGTTAACTTAAATGTCCAGTTGTATATTTCTTGGTCAGTTGTTCTCTATTTTACCTATCTTCACCTAACAAACTTGCTCCTCTAGGTTTCTGACACTACGTATGTCACTAAGATTATTTTGAATTTAGTTCTCTTTCATGGTCATATTCACATTAGATGTTTTAATTATGATTTACTAAAAAACCAACCAGTAATAAGTTCTCATGGGAACTTATTCATTTTGTTTAAAAATGAATTATTAATGCTGTCCTTTCCTTTTACTATTTTGGGAGACAAGAAATGACATCTCTCATCATTTTGTTGTAAAAAGGGTAAGTGCCAATCTATTATGTTAGACATCTTAGTGATTAAATAATGTGGGTTAATTAACCTTAGAGCTCACTATCCTGTGGGGCTCAAGTATGGTCATTACTCAGACGAATGAGTAAAAGTTTCACCAGGTGTTGAGCAGTTTTGAGTTTTCCATGGTTACATTGAAATATAGCACAAGAGGCATTATTCATAAACTCTTTTTGGATAGCTCGCATTCTAAGTTTAGAATAAGAAGATGGTTTTAGGATACAGTAGAGTGCTTGCCAGGCATATACAAGACCTTGGCTTCAATCTCTCGCAATTCAAAACAACACAATAACAATGACACCCTCCCTCCAGCAAACAAGCATGGAAGAGCCTCTAGGAAGCTGGGACTGCCTGGATTCCCTCCCCCAGCCTTAGCCTGAACAAGCCATCAAATCATTCCCCTCCCCTGCCACTTCCTCTGACCTCAGAAGGCAAAAAGTAACCCAATGAAGACCATATGGCTAATAAATGTAGGGACAAGCAAATTGAGACAATTTTGTGTAAGTTTGGGGTATGTCAGAAATAGAACAAAATGTTAATGTTGTTTTGGGTAGTGTAATTCTTGTCTGCAGGAATGGCTCTTTTTACTAATGTAGTTATTTCTCTTTGATTCTATATATATTTCCTTACTTCCCTACTTGAAGAGACTGGGTAGTTCCTACAGTTCCTTCTTGATGACCCTCAGAAAGGAGAAAACTGTAATTCTTAAAAGCTTTTGCTTCAAGTAAAAATGTATCAGAGTAGTTTTTCCTAGCTTAATATGCACTAGATATATTTACATCATTTTATTTTAATTATTAATGGTTTTATTATTTAAAAATAATGAAACTTTACACACAAAACATTTTATATTTACATGTGTGTCTGTTTTTACTTTTTTATCTTTAAAAAACGTTTTAACGTCATGATAGCTTCTAAATTTCTCTAAACATTTACTTGGGGAAAGACAAATTCAACTCTTAGATATAATTTTTTAAATGCAGAATTTGAACAAAACACTCAGATGCACAAACCTCAGTATAGTAAAACGAAAGTCCCACTGATGAACTTTTCGTATCTAAACATTTATAAATTTTTTGTCAGAACAGCTACCACAACAAAAAACGCTGGAATTGGGCTTAATTTGGGGGCCTCAACCCTGCGTAAAGCAGGCTTGCTGATAATTACAAATTAGGCAAATTGTGGTTAGCTTAATGAAAGGGCTCAAAAGCATACCAGGCCAATGGCACAGGACCTGAATGTAAAGACAGACAAGCTTTTCTTGATTGCAATGGTTACATCATGGCCATTAGAATTTAAAGTCACTAACCCAAACACAGACATCATATCTTCATTTGATAGCTGTCGTCTAGTGAAGAGTGGGAAAGGCTGCTGTGTGTGGATTAAGCTTGATGAAAAGGAAACAGACATTCTTTTTGAACCTGTCTGGCAAGGAAAACACAAACGTTAGAATCAGGCAGTAAAGTTAACTTTTAAAGCTGAGGCTCTTTGATTGGAAGGGGCCTGTGCAGTGTTTTTGGCTCTTCTTTGTCTTCTAGACAAAGAAGCCACTCTGAGGATTAGCTATGCAAAGTTCCCTTCTATGCAATCACTAGTCATGTCAGATATGTGAGATCTACTTTTGGAAGTTAAGCTAATAAGTATTTTGATTTTTGTCAAAGCATGACGTGTGAGCATTGGTTCTGTATTTATTTTTTCATTATGAGCAGTGCAATTAAACTTCAAGTGTGAGTTTTAACTCTAAATGTCAATCTTCAAAAGGTCTGCAGGGTCCAACCCTGCTCTGTGTGCAGATAATTCACGCTGAGAAGACAAACGCTTCGCTCAGGGGAGAGGGATGCATTGGATTACAGTTGGAGCTACATACATGAAAGCAAGCTCCCTGGCCCCCTGACCCCAAGTCCCTACTTCATAGAACAACCTGTGGGAACACTACCTCAAAAGCAGAATTTCTGAAGATCAGGAGAGCCAAGCAAAGAAAAACAAGCATGGCAAAAAAATTCCTCATGATGGAGTTTCTCAGTATTACCTGGGACCAGAAGATCCAGCTCGGTTTAAGAAAGTCGTCCTTTTCCATTATTCTTTGGTAAGGAAACAGAGTTAAAACAGCAGACTAACCTAACGACTATGTTATATGGCTTAAGAAAAAGACAACAAACTGATAAGACAATGTGTGGTCTGACTGTTAGCAAGGCATTACGTGCAGGAAAAGACAAGAACACCATGATACAGCTTCATCATTATCATCATCAAAAAAGCCTTTATGGAGTGTCTGGACTCACTGAGCATCGTTGAACCTAGTAAGTTTAAAGTACTTAAGAAAGGAAATGAAATGTTAATGTAAACACATCTCAAATAACATGAACTGATAGCTGGTCCTTAAATTGTACGTTAAAGAAACCATTCAGTTGTTTATACAAAACCTAGGTAGAAACTGCATGTGACACTTGCCTGTTTTATCTCCCTGGTAAATAACTGGTATCATTTTTCTACTTACCAACATTCCAAAATGGTCAGAGGGATTCACAAAGTTTCCACGGCAATTTTCAGTAAGGTTTTACTATCACAAACAACAGAACCCGAATTGATGTAGTCTTCAAAATCTTTTAGAGAGAGTCGGTAGTGAAATAAAAGACAAACTTGTAAAGTTTTACAATACCTGTTGTCCTAGCATCTGCCACAGACTTCGTCAAGGAAATCTTCCACATAGTCTAGAAAGCATGCACACGCTATTGACCAGAAACTTGTAAACCGGCCAAGATGGAAAGGCTCGAAACTCTAGCTGTCCCAGATAGAAGCCAGGGAGGTGGCCACATCATTAAGAATGCCTAGATGTCCCAGGGAACAAATGGTGCTCTTCTTCCAGCGAACAGTACCTAGCCACTTTTGATTTAGTTGTTTTGGGACAGGACCAGAAAGAAGCATTTTATCAAATCTCTCTAGACAGCTGTAAATCCAACTTTCTGGGTACCTACAAATTCTGGTCACTTTTATTTCATCTCCTAGTTTCTACAGAAAGCCATTGGATATAATGAAAAAAACAAAGGTCTTCAGTATATTACACTTGCCACATTGAACTTCTTAGATACTGGCGTCAATTCATGAAATTGGAGATAGACATCAAGGAAATTGACCTTGTGGTGAGAGGGGTAAGGCTCCAGCTTTTGGAACAGATACACTCGGAAGTAGTAAACCGCAGTACAGTTCATTAAATCTGGCAACACTATATAGTTATAGCTCACATTGGATCCTGGTTCTAAGGAAGCTGGTGGGGTTATGAGCAGATGTATTGTGACACCAGAGTACTGGGGAAGAAGACAGAGCAAGGGTGGTAATCCATTTCTGTTCAGCAAAGAAATCAGCAAAAGCAAGTATAGACACCCTGTGTTTCTCACTTAAGACTAAGGTACCATCTAGAGCAAATGAATAGGGTGTCCCTGAAAGAGAAGATTGAGGCAGTAACTGCAACCTCAGTGATAGTTTACTGCTGATGTCAGAATTTGATATTTCTGGTGGAGACAATACAATGTCATTATCTCAAGCACTATGCCCAGCTGTAGCTTCAGAATTGTGCTTCTAAAGAGTTGAGCTACATGTGACACTATTTTTTAAAAAAGATTCTATATCTATCTATCTATCTATCTATCTATCTATCTATCTATCTATCTATCTATCT
>NW_021604633.1:8577889-8591135 GCF_004785775.1 Grammomys surdaster | reverse complement strand
TCTATCTATCTATCTATCTATCTATCTATCTATCTATCTATCTATCTTC
This sequence comes from Grammomys surdaster, assembly GCF_004785775.1. Taxonomy (NCBI): domain Eukaryota; kingdom Metazoa; phylum Chordata; class Mammalia; order Rodentia; family Muridae; genus Grammomys; species Grammomys surdaster. Next base: position 8,591,086 of record NW_021604633.1, on the reverse strand, counting down.
TAGAGAAGAAACTAGAAGCACTGAGACTTCAAGAGGTATCCAGATAATAAAAGGTCTGCAAGGAAGACAGACATTGGCTAATGATAGAGAAAAATTTGAACAGTTTCTAATAAATATTAGACATTTATCTCCCCTTTCTTTTTTATTTTATATTTTATTCCACTTGGCTTTTGCAATCCAGAAAAGATAATCTGACTTTAAATGAAGGTTTCAATGTTTTTGTATGACTTGTGTAGTGGGTTGAATGAGAAATGTCCCCAATATCTCCAGTATTTTAACACTTATTCCCAGTTGGTAGCTCTTCTTGGAGAGGTTTGTGGCTTGTAAACTTGTTGAAGGAAGGATGTCACTAGAGATGACCCTTTTGAGTACAGAGCCCACCTCATTTCTGTTTTTATTGTATATGGGCTATATGAGTGTTCTAGAAATATCTGAAATGTCAATATGTGGTGTAGAGAGCCACGGTGATGGCATTCGCCATTACAAGATGGCGCGGGCATCCGGTGCTCTCCCAAGTTTACGGGTGAACTGCGCATGTGCATGTGGTGAAAGCGCGCCAAGTCACAGCCCATCCCGGGGCGTTTGGGGGGGGGGTAACGAGTAAGCAGCCAATCAGATATGAACACGCCGCTCCAGGGGTATATAAGCAGTGCCTTTTCGGGCCCGGGGTCTTCCTCCTTTCATCACAATAAACGTTTTGCTGCAGAAGGATCCTGGTGCCTGCGTGCGTTCTTGTTGGCGAGACAATTACACGCTGGTCACAATGTGGCATTATACTTTAAAAATTTTAGGTTTATAGAATTAAGTATACTAAAACAGTGCTTACCTTTATACAGTCAATATCAGTTATTGTACATGGAAAATTTTCATGATAGAATCTCTGGTTTGGTTACATTTAAACATCTATTGGATTACTAAGATATTTTTATTAAAAACATGAAATTTAAAATCTGCTTTTTTAAACATAAAAATTGCCTATGTTACTGTTATGTTCAACTATTTAAAACCTAACATAATTATTAAGAACTCATAATTTACCTAGTCCTGAGCATTTTAACTTTTATCTAATATGGTGGCACATGTCTTTAATCCCAGCACTTGGCAGGCAGAGGCCGGTAGATTTCTGAGTTCGAGGACAGCCAGGACTATACAGAGAAACCATGTCTCAACCCCCCCCCACCAAAAACCCTGAAATACTCCAGATATAATGTTCAAATTTAGAGACAAATTCATAATTTCTGAAAACTCATATACACATCTATTTAAATGCCTGCTACAAAGCCAGTATTAATCTTGATCAGCAAGAATTTATTCCTCCTTTGTATTTAATGACCACCATTGTGTATGTAAGAAAACGGCTCTAAGATGGATGGATATTGCTTTCAAGAAAATATATAGAACACAAAATAAACAAGTCAGCATTAACTGTACACGTTCAATATTAGGTAGTTTACTCTGTGTGTAAGAAGGAGACAGCTAAAAAATATGACTCTGAGAAGGGCTCAGCCAAAATGTATCTAAGGCAAGGTGGCAGCAGCTAGTTGCATAGAGAACACAGCAGTGGAGGCTGCCATGGGTAGCAGGGAGGACTTGCTCACTCAAAGAGGTCATGGTGGGAGGAAACCAAGCATAAAGTGTCACTGCCACCAATGCTTTAGATTAGAACCACTTGGCAAAGACGTTGTGGAAATTTTCTATACTTTAACTTAGATTTTTTAAAAATGCTTCATTACTAAGAACTGAACAGGGTGAGGAATGAGTGAATGAAAGAGTAAAGATGAGGGAGAGAAAGAGTGGTAGGAAGAAGAAAGGCAGACAGAGATTGCTAATACTTTTGTGGCAGTATCTGATATTTCCTATACTTTTGCAATAGTATAGCAAACACTATCCTGAAAAAAATGAGGAAGCCACTGTTAATCTGCTAAAGCTTAGTAACTTCCATGTAGACAGTGACCTCCCAGTCTTCATTGTCGTGAATATAAAAATAGACATATTTTATAACCCTATTATGCCAGTTTTCATAAAAGCATTCAAAGAAATATTGACTTTAAATTTCTCTTTTTTAGTTTTTGACCCCTTCCCTTCTTCTTCTTGCTCTGGGCCCTCCTTACTCCAGCCCTGCTCACTCTAGCCTAAGTCCATTGCAGCTGTGTTCAGACACCCATATGAGGGCATCAGATCTCATCACAGATGGTTGTGAGCCACCGTGTGGTTGCTAGGACTTGAACTCATGACCTCCTGAAGAGCAGTCAGTGCTCTTAACGGCTGAGCCATCTCACCAGTCCCGAGATTAATTTTTAATTATAATGGTGTATTTAAAAATACACATCACCAAATGCCGGAAGAAAATAAATAGAATATTGAGACCCTAAATAATGAAGCCATGAAAGGTAGGAAATGAAAGGTGACTTTAGGAAGCTTTCAGAGAAAGAGTAAACATGAGAGACTGGGAGTGACCTGTGAGTAAACTGGTTGCATTCAGTGTTGCACATAGTGCTACTGGCTTGAACATATCCCAGGGACAGATGGATACATGGACGTTTAAGGTCTGCTCTGGAATTGTGGGGTTAGCAGCAGGGAAACAGCATGACAGAGACGGTATGTTCACACAAACCTAAATCTTATTAGGACCCTTTCTGTTTATTATCTGGATAACTTCAGACAAGTAACTAAAATCTCAGGGCTTACAGCTTTGTCTTGGACAAGGAAAAACTATCTTTTACAACATTTGTGACTAGCATGTTAAAGGAAAAATTAAAATGTTAATTATTATAAAGCAATAATACTAGTAACAATGATAATCTATCGTACTGTTCCCATCACTGTTCCTCTGTAATTGAACACATCCTTTGGTATGGCAGCTGGAAACACCATCATGAGTCCCTAGGGATTTTCTGCTTTTCATTTAAGTTGAAAAAGCTCTAAGGTGGGTACTATCTGTGGTTTGACATAAATCTGCCTTTCATTTGATAGCTGAAATGGATTATTGTCCATACTTTGCCTGCCCCACATTTAAATGGACTGTCTACCAAAAGACATAGCTGGTGTGAAACCTCTGTTTTTAGAAAAGAGTCTGAGAATGATGAGAAGCAGTTATTTCTCTTTTAAAAATAATATTATTTTCTTCCTGGAAACTTCACACATGTATACAGTGTATTTAGATTACAGCTATACCCAGTATTCTCCTTTCCCCACAGATGTCCCCCAACAAGCCTACCTCCCAACCTCATGTATTCTATTTTCCTTTAAAAAAAAATAACCCGAGAAAGAGAATTTCTGTGGGGCTGAGATATAAGTACAGGAAATGGTGAGTGCTGAAACGTGAAGATACCGATTCATGAAGGTGAGATTGTACAGGTCTGGACATGGAAGATAATCTACACTCCAGGTTGCATCTGGAATCCAACCACACAGAGAAGTATTTTGCCTTAGCCTCTGGGTAAAAGAACTCCAGACCCCATGACGGCCCATCTGGTATTTTTCACCAGCACCAAATTCATTAGTAATGATTAGCCCCTTTCTCCAAGCCCCTTACTTAAAATAAGTAAATAAAAGGAGTCTTTGGGCAGTAAAAGATCAAGGGACAGTATCTCTATTTTGATATGTTCTTAAGTCACCCAGATTGACCCAAACCTAAACACACAAGTATTTAAAAAGGAGCTGTGTAATGAAAAGATGAATTCTCTCTAAATGTCTCCCATGCCATGTTTATTTAAGGTAACAGGATTTAATTAATTCAAACACATCAACAATATTTTATGTGAATTTAGATTCAAATTAGTGTGGCAATTTCCTTTGACTATTTACTTCCTTTCCCTAGACACAGAGAAAACTATTTCTGATCTATTTATTGACACACATCTATTATAGAAACTCTGGGACTATATTAACTACTTTTTACATGCATTACATTAAGATATGTTTCATGCTACGTCATTCTGAGGGTCATCCAACACTGCACTGGTTGCTATTATAATTCCAGTAGGATTCCTCTCAGATTGAGCCTTGTCTTCAGTATTTATGTCAGCAGAATCAATGTGAGATTCTAGGGCCCAGTTTTAAGGTAAAAAGAACGGGAAAGGAGATACAAAAATATATAAAAATACCCCTCCCAGAAGTCTTTAGATCATTTACTTCCCAGTAGTCTCTCTTTGAAAAAGTATTTTCTTAAGGTCATTTTATAGCATAGCTAGACTAAATACAGAATGTCCATAAATTTGTAAACTTTATCTCAATCTTTTGACTAAGTAGATTTAGAGTTGAATACTAGTTACCAATGATAAGTAAATGTGTCACTGACAATATGGTATTATGTTACTATTGAGTTTAATAAATGTATATTAATCATAGCATACAACTACAACAGAACAGACAATAATAGTTGTTTTATAAAATCTCAGCATAGAGTGTCACTTCTTTTCCTAAATATATTTTCATTCATCCTCATATAAATTTTAATTTTATTTTATTTAGATGTAATATTTACATGTATTCATGATAAATCAATGCATGTATACAATATGTAATCACAGAAGGATAATCAACATTTCTATCTGTTGCAGGGTATTTGATCACAGTGTGAACTTCAAGATTGTATTATTTACTGGACAAACCTGTTTCTAGTGGTGATATGGCTCTCTTCTTTAGCACACGCCTTTAATCCCAGATAATGAACATAAAGTTAGTTTGTAGAAGGAACTAGCCATGTTTGAAAGTGATTTGTAATTAATTGAGTGGCAGACAAAGTGATGAATCAGAGAAAGGTTTCACAGAATAGGATATACCCAACTCTTAGGAGAAGAGAGGAAAGGGAAGCTACCTAAGAGAGCAGTGCAGACTGAGAGGAGAAAGGATGCAGTTTTACCAGGACAGTTATAGAGAGACGTTACAGAAAAAGAACAGGATACACAATGAAAACAGAATGAGCCAGAGAATGAAAAGGAGCCAGAAAATCAGAACAGACTGTTAGAGTTAGTTTCAGGTCAAACAGAGTAATTCAGGAGAAGCCAAAAGAAGCCAGATTGAGGTAGTAAGCCTTGGAGATAACTACTTCAGGATCTCTTCAGATTTTAATAATTTTAGGTATTGAAAATTTCCCCTTTCTTTTGAAATAATATCACAGGCTATTGTAAAAAAAAAGTTAACCTGCAGTGATACAGAACACCAAAATCTATCTTGGACCTTTAATCTAACTTCTTCCTGTCTCCTTCCCCATCTTCCCAATTGCCAGTGACCACTGTTGGCCCATTCCTTCTCCTCTGTTTTTTCCCTACCCCTCTCTCTCCCTCTTCTTTCCTTTCTTCTTTTCTCCCTTTTTCCTTCTCTTCACTTTCTCTCCACCTCTTACACCTTCTTCCTTTGATTCTGATTGTTCATATGATACTTTTCATAGTATTTTAAAGACAGAAGATGATTTTGATTTAGGCCTTCTTTTTTCTCAGGTACAGACTTACAAAAGTAGAGCCACCCTCCTTCTTGGGTTTTATGTACCAAACTCAAGTCTTCATGCATATAAACCAAGCACTTTATGGTCTCAGCCATCTCTGATGCCCATAGAAACACTTTTTATAACCATATTGCACATGAGAAAAAAATAGTGTTAATACTCTAAATAACTAGTCCACAGTTATACTGCATGTGATAATATTGTAATTAAAACACTTGAGTTCTGTGGCCTCATTGTTAAATCAGACCACACATTAAACAAAGTAATTTTCATGTTCAGTGTACAGTTCTACTGTTGCTTGCCTTCAGTTTGGTTAACATGGCCACTGGGATATTAATTTTCTTCTGTTGGAAATCACCAGTACCATTTACTTCTCATTTTTCTCTATTGAAAAGGGGTTCTTGTCAGGGCTGAAGACTGTTAAGTGCTACTCTCTGTAGCCTCTGCTTTTAAAGTGTGAGTGCTCCAGGAAGGACTACAGCACCAGAAGCAGCCTCTGGCTAACAGCATCGTGTATATTGATGGTTTAGGTCTCGGGATACCTGATGATGATTAACTGGTTGGGATGTTAAATTCTGTCCTTAGGATGGACTAGTCTCTTTCTTGATATTAGCAGACTGGGAACTGAGAAACTGAAGTCATAGAAAAGTATCATTCAAAGTCTAGTGCCAATGCAAGATAACTACACAACAACAACACAGGTCTTATATTAAAGGGAAGAAAGGATAGATTATTCTAGACCCAAATGTAAGTGAACATGGCTTGTTAATATGGAGCTAGCTTATTCTCTTTTCCAGTGTGGAAGGAGTGCTATTGTTTTATAGTAGCAGAACAATGACAGTCATAAACCAAGGTAATCTTAAAATATATTGCTAAGTACATCTGAAGCCAGGCAGAAAGACCCCACATGTTATCTCACACTAGTCTTACTTAGGGCCTTGATTGGTGAGTAATAGAAATGTCTTAATATATTTCAATGGAGTTTTAATTTGATCAGTATTTTAGGTCCAGAGAGGTGTATGAGGAATGGCTTTTGTGCGTGGGTGAGGCCACCCGCCCCACTCCCATATTCATTGACTTTTACATCAATCCATCAGTTTTTGTACACAAAAGGTTTTACTAGAAACCTTCATTTATACTAGGATGATAATTCACAATAAGATATTATGCTCAGTACAAGTGACTATTTACCCAGTACGCCACATATTTAATTGCAGCAATGGCAAAATTAGCTTGTCAGGTCCTTGCAATAAAGCCAGTCCTAATGCTAGTTTTATCTTTGCCTTCTCAATGAACCTCTTCTACTGTCAATCCTGTCTTTGCTGAAGGAAGCACTGCTCACCTAAAGGACTGATGGCCAGAGTTCCATCTGAAGTCTGGGAAGCTCTGAATTCTTAGTCTATTTTTCTTTGGTTAAGTATTATCATAGGCAATTCATCTTTGAAAAGGGAAAGGGCCTCATGTTTTTATCTACTAATGAAAGCCAGAATCTTCTGAACTATTCTACCTCATGGCCATTAGAATGGCTTTTGACAACTGGAAATCCTCCTTTCATCAAACGGTTTAGAGTAAGCCTTCTTAAGCTTTTTCTATTCCTTACTCCCTTTCAGCTGAGAAATGCTTTTGCAGCCTCAGGTATGTAAGTATATAACACAGGTATTCCAGTCAAACATTTACTGGTAACAAATCACAAATTTGTTTTCAACTGATTCCTTGGTAGACATGCTTTACCATTTATTAAAATGAGAGCACATTTGTTACATATGAGACGAACATACTTGTCTATTCTTACATAAAGAATCAGATGTCAACTGAATACTTGAGACTAGAGGGTGAGAATAAGCATTTTCAGTGTTGCAGAATTGATTGATAATTTGATTTTATTTTTGTCATGGCTAAGATTGCTACTTTACATCAATATGCATTATACACTGCTTGTTTATAGCCACCTCAGAAATTGTTAAAAACTGTGACCTAGTCCTAAGCCAACAAATTATTTAACATTTTAAAATATAAAACTCAAGCTTAAATAGTAAGCTTTAAAAACCAAAAATTGTAATACAATGAAATCCAAAGATATGTTAATTTAATTCTTATATACTGAAGAATAAGAACGTATTGTCTTTTATAATCACCTCATTAAGAATGAATGCTTCTACTTTTCTATATTTAAAATACTAAGATGACTTGATTAAGGATACTAAATGAAGAATTTGACACTGCTATATGTACATATGTATATACATATACATGTTCGTTCAGCAACAATTTATTTTTCTATAGGTATATTTTAGATGTACAGATTCATACAAAAGGACAAGTTATTATTCTGTAAATGTTTTACCTTGTTCAATCCTACTTTCAAAAATCAATGATTTTGCCAGAATTGCAAAAATCGGATATAAGTGATATAGGTTTATGAAAAAATACAAATAGGAAAAACCAAGTTTATGAAGGGCACATAACAGATTTTAAAGGCTGTCTTATGATGAATTTATTATTTGTGCAAGAACACGTTATCAGAGATGGCTCAAAGGTAATTTTCTGATGAGGTTAGATTTTCACTTTTGCATTGTTGGAGAGCATTATTTCATGTTTAAGTTAAGTAAATCATTCCAAAGTAAAATAGTCAAATCTCCCAAAAGGAAAAATTAAGCTTAATGAAATTATTTTCAGTTTATTTCCATCACATTGAAGTTATAATCTAATTATCAAAGGCTGTGCCTCTCAAGGCATGTATCCACTCCACGCCTTTGATGCTGCTCACCCTCACTTCTGCATCCTGCTCTGAAGATGTCAACAGTCTCTAAACTGAGATCTTTGCTGAGAGCCTGACTTTTGGAGTGGTGCTTGCAGCCAGTGTGCTGATGTTTCTCTATTGTGCTGAAACTAAAAGTTGCTATCCAAGAACGACTTACTCAAACTTTGAAAAAAAAAAACAAGACAAAACAATATTAAGTTTTTCTTAAATCTAACAGCTACTTTTGAGTTTTGTCCAGGAAAGAAAACAGATTACAGCTTTCAATAACATAGCAAGAAAATATTATTATCACAGCTTGAAATCTGTTAACAGGAACTTTCTTTAGGGAACAAACATTAAAGTACAACAGAAATTTAATTACAAGGAGATTTTCCACTTGTCAGAAATGCTTGCATCAATGTCATCAGGGACTACAAGAAAGAGACGATTGTTGGGTGCTTCCAGAAAGGGCAAAGTTCAAAAGGACCCTGACTCTCCATTGCTACCCACTACAGGCACATTGACTGTCTGACCCCTCACCTTTGAATATTGAGTGAAATATTAAAGTTATACCCATTCATTGACAGTGTTTCACCAGGGACCCATTACAGTTGCTATTGCCCCTGCTTACAAATTAGTTCACTAAGAATATACTTATAAGCGTCTGACAACCACATGAAAGACCATGTGTGTCCGATAACTGCTCCTTTGCTTTCCACCTCTGGTTCAGGACACTCCAGGCAGAGTGAGTTTCAGAGAACTATATGAGAGATCCAGAGGTAAAAGTTCACTCAGGGCATTCAGGATGGGCTGCTGTAGATTAGAACCTGTATCACGATGTTACCATGAGAATTTCGGATGCTGCATCTGTGGGTGTTTCTGTTGTGTGGAACAATATGGTGCTATAAAATAAATCTGTGTGAAGAACACAGAGTGGCTTCATCAGTCAGTCTTCATTATCCAAGTAGCACCTCGTAGAAAGAAGGAACACTTGTCAGAGCTCTTTCTACATGTGTAAATCTTCATTGGCCACTCCCATTCCCTGACTCATGACTTTCTGTGATGTGGATGTGATTATGCACTTTCCAGAAACTTCAGAGAAGTAAATATCACTTCCTAAGGCCATCTATCCAGTTCATGAGGGGCTCTGATTCAAATGTGTGTTTACATCCCACGCACGTAACCACACCATTTGTCAGTGGCTCTGGAGTACAACTTGAAAGTCCTCTGAGACACATTTGAAGCCAAAATAATAGAGGCAGTGCTTTCCAACTTTTGGATCATGACTCCCTGGGGGACATCCAAGTTAATATAAGGCATCCTTGCATCCAAATATGCATGAAACATTACCTATATGTAATAAAGATGTCATATAGGACTATTTATTAAATGCAAATGTGTGCTTTATGAACAGGATTCAGTTATTAATCACTGCTGATTCTAGAAGCTTTACTGTTGGTTAGACATTTATCTCACAAAAAGAATAGCTGCAAATAATACACAAGAGTCAACAATATTAACATGGCTTAATTTGAAAAGTGTTTCTCATTCTTGAAAATTCTAAATCTTACTATTTTATAATGCTTGATTTAGAAACACTTCATTAAGATTGAACATTCACTTTTCAACTATTTTCAGTTTTAGCTACATGTGACCATTCCTGGTAGCAAGGAGGAAAATGAACAAAGATCCCCAAGTTCAAGGAGATGAAATTTTAGTGCCACATGTATTGTGTTAACATATGTGTGTTATTATAGCCAGAATACTTCTTTAAATTTTGCCTCCACCTTGGCACTTCTCCATAGAACTTGAGTGAGATTGGTTCAAACTCTACTTCATAGGGTTCAATCAGGAGCTCTTTGAGGGTTGGTTTAGATAGACTATCAGTCAGAACCAGCCATAGTCTGTGCTTAGGTTGCAAGGTGTTGCAGAGACTACAACCTTGGCAGGCCTGACACTTATCAAAACTGTGATTTTGAGAAATAATATGAAAGCAGCCTGAAGGGTGTATATCCAGTCTACCTTGTCTTCTACATAGCATAAAAATGTATTTGGACATAGCCATGCTGTGTATCAGAAAACGGAGTGCTTAGATTGTGTCTTCTTGGCAATCTTTTTGACCTGAGTTTAGTACACAGTGATTTTACTGAAGTCCCCAGGGGATGTGGTGGGACAGCCACAGTGAAAACATCTCTGTGAAACTAAGTAACGCAGAGCTGTGTGTGATGATGATAGCCCAGTGTCCCTTCTACGAAGAACTGCCAGAGAGTTTCGTGCATACTTTATTGTAAGAAAATGTATGTTTCTCTGAAATAGTTGGTACTTTTAAAAATCTTCCATGTGATTTTATAAATGATCGTATTTCTCACTTCAATTTGTCTGATAGAAGGCTCAGAGCTAAATTTACAGTCCATTTTTAAATTCTTTGTAGAAAAAATACTATTTTTTAGAAATATTTTTGCTAAAATATTATATTATCTGACTTCTCATAGCATATAAACCACTCTTTATTCTCTGATTTATCTAATTTAAAACATTTTTGTTGTTTACCATATGGAATTTTATAAGCAATTGCAAATGTTTCTGGGAATTGGGTGGAATATCTACTCATTAACGAGATACAGTAAGAGCTTAGAGAGATTTGAGGAAGTAACACAGTTTAAACCAGAAAACTTGTGTCATAACAAACACAGAGGAAGATTCGGAGGCTGTTTTCTTCATAGCTATTAGAAGCTGGTTTTGAGAGAGTGCCCCTGAGCCCTGTGTATATTCCTGTCCATCCTCAGCCACACGTGTGCTGTCCTGAAAACTTGGCATTTCTCTGTAGTGTGGTTTAAACAACACTTCACCTCGAAACAAAAGGCTCCACAGCCAAAAATGCAGTTCCTTGGTGTATTTGTCGAATTTTACTTGAAATTGGCCATCTGTATCTTTATAGTCCTCACAGTTTTGTGACTCGGTATAAGACTGTATCTTTCTCCAGACAGTTGCTGGTTACCTCCACTAATGTGTTAACTCCTTCTATTCCCTTCTTCCTTACATTAATTCGGCCATTTAATTCTAGTCTCATTCAACAAAACCATTGTTTTCTCCAGTCACTTTGCATTTAAGTACCAGACAGGTATTGATCTCAAGACTACACTTCATTCTCTATCTGTGTCGTCCTGTTTTCATTTTTCAGATCAGAATGCTGGTCACATTGTATGGGTCAGCTGTGCTGGTTTATTATCTTAGGAGATTTTTAAGTCGCTGGTGTTCACAGGAGGTTCCTGTTTGAGTTCATTGGACTGAGAATGACAGATCTCTTAAGAGGAATTTGGGTTGGGAAATGTACAGCCCTCTCAGGTCATATTAAGTGAACTTTTCCCACATATGAATGCAGCTCTTTCCATAGAGTGCAGCTCACACTCCCCCATGGTCCCAAGGATATTGTCCATGTAAACAGGAATTTCCTCTTGGAGAGAGGTGGGGGAGGCAAAAGGAGAGGGAGAGGGAAGAAGGGAGACAGAGATAGAGGCGCACGTGAACACACATGCACATACACACACACACACAGAGAGAGAGAGAGAGAGAGAGAGAGAGAGAGAGAGAGAGAGAGAGAAAGTGGAGCAGGATGTGAACCAGGCTAATAAACGTGGGTTTTTAGGTGTTGTCCTTCTGAGCCTATTCTCTGTGTCCACTGTTACTTAATCCTTCCCATTGCAGAGAAAAGACTGTTGCTTTACTTTTTTCTTTTGTTGCTGTAGATAATAAATATGAGTTTGCTCTGAGAGAACATAGGGATTACAGAGATCATAGCTGCCTGGCACGAACATATGAGAGCATTACTGAGTTAGTAAGCACCAAGCCCAAGCCAAACACGTATTTTTGAGCTTGCTAAAATGATAGTTAATTTATGCATGTATTTAAAAGTAAAACATATGATTTCCTTAACAGTTTTTCCAAATATTATAGTTGATGCTGGAGCAATAGTTTGTCTTCGTGGTTTCCTATACACTTAATTTTGAAAGACTAAGAATTGACTTAAAATCTTCAGTGACTATTAAGAAGGTGGTATAATTTCAGACTCATTATTATTTAGTATTTAAATGAGCAACCAAAAAGCATTCCTTGTTTAAAAAATAGTCATAGACAATAAGCTGTATGGGTTTTCTAAGATCTCAAATACTTTTCTCAAAGGGGAAAAAATGGCTTCAAAGCTAATGTCAAACATTCCTGTGGAGTGATTCTTAAAACATATAAGAATGCAAAAGCTTAAAATCTGAAGCTAACATCATTTGACAATTCTGTAACATCTACCATTCCAGACTCACAACAGGGTAATAATTCCAGATGAACGTTTAACTAGTTTGCTCTTAGGATTTCTTTAGGATAAGAAGCAGTGCAGGATGCTCCCACATCGTATTTCATAAAATTATGATTTGATCTGATAGTCATAGTCTGGAACATATTTTTCTTAGTATTGGCTTTTCCCTCTTATGCCTGAAATAAATTTTCTGCAGTCTATGTCTCTGCAGCATAATAAGTGTTCAGAACAAAAATATCTTCCTCCTCTAGGGAGTGACTGAGGCAAGCGCGCATTTACACAGGATATTCCACAGCCTGTAGTTTCTCAGGTGCTTTCACTTAGAAATGTCACTCAGTTCACTTTTACTGCCCCCCCCATACAGATGCATTAAACTCTCCCCTTCTTATCTGTGTATTTTTAGCTCTCTTAAGTCAACTATGACCTGTGCCTTTCATACGTTTTAGATCTGTGTGGAATACTGCTTCTATTCTCAGCAGTTTTGTTTTTTTTAAATAGCCTCCCTGTGTTGCTTAGACTGGCCCCAAACTTTAAACATTCCAGTGCTCCTTCTGCACCAGCACATGCAGTATCAACTTTGCAGTGCTCCTTCTGCCCCCATCATGCAGTGCTAGCATTTGCAGTGACCCTTCTGCACCAGCACATGCAGTGCTAGCATTTGCAGTGACCCTTCTGCACCAGCACATACAGTGCTAGCATTGCAGT
>NW_021604633.1:8573725-8577879 GCF_004785775.1 Grammomys surdaster | reverse complement strand
CAGTGACCCTTCTGCACCAGCACATACAGTGCTAGCATTGCAGTGACTCTTCTGCTCCAGCAGTCCAGTGCTAACCTTGCAGCACTGTAATATTTCCTTTTTACATTTTTGTTTTCTTCTATTTTTGACTTTTTTCTTTACTGTAGACTATGCAGATATTCTCAGAATATGACTGGTGAATGAACAAAATTTTAAAATGTGTCTGTGGCACTTATAATATTCATTTGTACTGCAATTAATTGTGTACTTATAATCTCTAAATTCCATATGAGTTATGATACTGAATTGTCTCTGTTATTTATACACATATGTGTATATCAGCAAATGACTACCTACATACTTTGTTTGGCACATTATTAGGTATAGTGTGGATGTCAAAACATTTATATTGAACATATAAATCAAATGATGAACTACACAGATGACAAATTATAAATGTAGTGTGATTTTTCTTGTCTATGCATTTACTCCAAAGTAACTAGCCAAGAGCTGTGAAATGGTAACACCACATTCTAGACACCACTACAGTTAGTGGATGAGGTAGAACTAAGGACTTTGAAGTTTTAGACTCCAGTGATGCAAACAGACAAGAAAAACATGGGTATATTGCGCATAATTGTTAATAAAGTTCGCTACAGCATGTTCAAAGCATAGCAATGACCATGAGAAAATGGCTAAAGGAAATAAGTAACAAAACAAACCTTTTCATAGTAATGACATTTCAGTGAAGACATATACAGTTGTTTTTAAGATTAATATTATGAGCAGATAGGAGAACCATCCATACTGCCCTAAGGCCGAAATCAATTCATCCAGTTTAAGGATCAGCAAAAGGGCCAATATAGTAAGCAAAACAAATGAGGAATGAGGTGGAGAGGAAATATTTGTCTGGGTAGACATTAGATGTAAGATGGATATCTTTCACAGTGAGATATTATCAAATGAGACTGAAAAAAAAAAGGCCACTGGAGTAAGAGGAAAAGAAGAAATGGTAAACCTTCAGAGAAGGAAGGTTTTCTAGAAAAGAGAGAATATGATTGGCCAAAATGTTACCAGATATGAGATGCTAATTGCAGAGGAAGCCCTTTTCCCTAAAGACATGCAGATGAGCCCCTGCCTGGAGGTGGTAGATAACAGAAGAGGCTGGAGGGATGGAGCACAGGGAGGTATTCTGAGGACCGTTCTTAGAAAGGAAAACAGCAGCAGAGGAGTTGTTAGGCAATATCCTCTTATCGATTATATTAAGATGCTTAATTGTGTGTGTGTGTGTGTGTGTGTGTGTGTTGTGTGAGTGTGTGTCTGTTGTGAAGAGGACATTATATCAATAATAAGCATCTGTTCTCTCATAATGAGAGAAGGGTAATGAGTTGTGTTTGGGTCACTGTTATACACACACAGTGCGGAAGGGCATAAGTATTTTGAGTGCCCTTGTGTGATCCGTGTGTGAAATGCTGCTGATGGGTTTCTGGAGCACAGCTTTGTTTTCATAAATACTTTAAGACTGCCACTCTTTCAGGCCTTTGTCTAGGCATGAGAAGAGAGGAAAATAAATGAGATTCGTTCTCCTCACTGCTTTGGTATTTGACTCTAGGTGTATCTGATTCAAAGAAAACTGAAGTTTTTTTCATTTGGACCGTATACATTATCTTTGATATACTGACCTACATAACACCCACATCTAATGTAAAATGTGTTCACATTTCCATAGAGTTAATTACAATTCTATTTTTTATAAAAACATCAAAATGAATAAAATTTCTTCTTTTGTTTTCAGAGGCTACCAAGAAGACGTAGTTTTAGTTTATTAAAAATACTTGTAATTACTTGGAATAGATATGATTCATAATAATTAATAAAAGCTATATATATATAAAGGTTGCTAGAGGAGTATTAAATACTGTTCTTTAAAAGAGGCCCGAGTGAGGGAAATCCCCCGTTTTATTCTGGTGAGCATCCAAGTCCAGAAAAGACACACAAATCTCATAATATCTGGGGTAGGAAACTGCATTAGAGCTGTAACTAACCACTCTATTTACCATGTGACTCCACAGGCAAAAATGACCGACTCTACAGCCTGTGCTTGATCAGTGTTTTGGTTGTCATTTCTTCCCTCATATTATCAAAAGTACTTTTTTTTTAACTTGAAAACTGACCCACTCTTAGTCCTCTGAGGAAAGAAGTGCAAAGGAAAACTTCCCATGAGTCTGTTCCATAATGATATACACCCAGCTTGGGGTAGAATGGGAAGAAGGAAGAAGGCTGGAGAAACAGAACCACTTTCTTGAGCCTCCTGGGTGGCGTCTTTACAGTAGGACTTTATGATTTCCTTGGAGGGATCCCGAGAGCAACAGATCTCACCATCCTCCAATGTCAGTGTGAAAACACAGTTGCTTCACTCAGAGAACACACTCCCCAAGGAAGGGCTGTCAGCTTCGATGACTCCTCTACCGCCATTGCCTGTCATTGCTCATGATCAGCTGGTATTTGTACCTGTGTAGGTTTCTCAGGGTTTCCTGCTACATTCATTTTATGATTTTTTTTTATGTTTATTTTCAAAATTCCATGTCCCCCATGTGTTAAGCTTATAATTTTCAAATCTTGGTGATTATTATTCAGTTTACTGAACTCGTAAAATAATAAAGCATTTCAGAGATGCTAGATATGTTTCCTGGATTTGAGCAAATCAACTCTATATTTTGTTGTATGAGGTACTGAGAGTGGTTCCTGATACCATGGGGTGAGATGGTGACATATTACAGGTAGGCCTTGGTATCTTGGAGCTAAAGCTATGGAAGAAGATATGAACTTACTGAGTCTTGATTCTACTTATTTACCTTCTCTTTTTAAATGCTCATTCTTTAAAATGAAAATAATCTAAACCAAGCTGATGCTGCAGTAACTGTTCAGGTCTTATTTACAAGTCATGACACATTTGGCAACATGAATCTCAATTATAAAATAAAACATTGTATCATTTGATTAGTGCATAATTTCAATAGGTCCTGCTTATACAAGAGTTAACCCACTATCTGCCTATTCAAGTTCCTATAAAGAAAAATGTGTTTCCAGAAAACAAAATTTCAGTCAAACATGAACACTTTTTTTCACAGTTATACACAATTAAAGTGAATTACAGTACATATGTGACTTTAGTTATGCCATATTTTGCCATACATGGCTGGCAAAATAATTTTCAGGGAAATAGCTCTGCTTGGCCAAATGTTTTAGTATCTCAATTCTATTGAATTAGAGCCCTGAGTCCTGATTGCTGGAACACTATCCTCAGTCCGTGTGCGCAAAGGAATGCCGATTAAGCTCAGAGAGCTGAGCGCGGCTGTGCGTAGGTGAGCATGCGCATGCCGAGAACACACAGATATACCTCAGTGTCCTTAGCAGGAGTGTCTGGGAGCAGCTTAGCAGCAAGTTAAGACTCGGAGCAACAGCCATAGGGGTAGGCGATCAGATGCTCGCGCCTCTCGATCTCCTTTGTGTGGAAGATAGGTTAAAATTCAGTGACACAGAAAGGCACAGGACAATGTTCTTCGTCACTGTCAACTGGTCTGTTTGGTCAATCAGACTGAAGGTCATGGGAGAATCTGGGGTCTTAAATGCCAACAGCTTCAGAAAGTCCTTTCCTGAGAGTATCCTGGGGGTTAAATGCACATCCCCCTTGGAAGTCAAAAAATAAAAATAAAATAAAAATTGAGAGGGAGCTAACAAAAGAGGGGGAAAGAGGGAGAGAAAGCAGGAGAAGGAAGATGAACAGTGTTAGTGCCCACTTTATTTACTTAGCTTTTGTTTTGCTTCTGGAAGTGTTGGCCTCTCACCAATTGGCCAGCTTACAGAAGAACCTTTCAGGATACACTACATTCAAAAGTCACGAGCTCCCCTTGTCTAGCTCTGAAGCAGGTCTCCTGGTGCTGGATACTGTTTCAGGATTGTATCATCCTCCTCATCTTCAAACACGGTTAGATAAATTTGGAGAAACCACATTCAAGAAACCTGACTACTAAACCATCTCTCCAGCCTCAACTTTACTATTTGTCATTATTATTATTATTATTTAACATTTTGCTTTCACACTCTGGGGTAAAGGTGGCACAGAAATCATGAAAGTAGCTAATCAATGACTGGCCCATCTTAACACCCATGGC
>NW_021604633.1:8540735-8568725 GCF_004785775.1 Grammomys surdaster | reverse complement strand
CTGTGTGTGTGTGCGTGCATGCTGTGTCCTTGGCAGATGATTTAATGACAAATTGCTGACAATTAAAGTTCTCTAGAGGAGTTAAAATATGAAGTACCATGTTTCCAAAAGAAGATAAGAAACACTCTTTCTGATAAATCAATCAAGGAGTCTATTTTGATAACAATTATCTAAGTGACTATATAATAACTTTTAAAGAATAGAAATGTAAAGAGAGAGTTTACCTAATTGGAGACATTATGCACACTCTCATAAGATAGATGTCTTCTCAACGTACAATGGACTCCACAGAGGTTTTTGTTGTTGTTATTGTTTTGTGTGTGTGTGTGTGTGTGTGTGTGTGTGTGTGTGCTCGTGCTTTTATTTAGTTAGAGTTTCATGTTTTTTTTTCTTTGTGGGTGGTGTCTTATCTTTTTCTTGATTATTTTGGGGGGATTTTTTGTTATATTGGAGTTTGTATTTATAAGAAAGATCTTAACATTGGGTGGGTAGGAAAGGGAGAGGATCTGGAAGCACTTGAATAGGGGAAGAATATGGTCAAGTATATTTAAATTTAAAAATTGTTTCAAATAATAAAAATATAATAATAAAACAGTCCTGTTCTTCTGAAGGCATGAGGAACACACACACAACATAGACATACACTCATACACATAAAGTAATCAAATGTTTTAAATAAAAATATAGATACATTTTCTTCCTTATAGTTTTCTTATTCCTCAGCATTATCAGGGATATTTTAGATATATATGAGCACCAAATCTTACGAAAAAAAAAAAAAGAAAGGAAATCTGTTTCCATATTTTGTGAAGACATGGTTCACACATGCCAAAACTGGGCCTTCACCTCTGTTTTATTCTGAATTTCTATACTGATTGTGAGCCAGTACTTAATGTTGTGCAATGCATTTCTAAATGATGGTGTACTTAGATATTGTGCAGGAATCAGCAGGCATCATGAGGCTTTCTTGCAATTGTAATAGTATGCTTAGCTCTCCATTTCAGAGAGCGGGAGCCACATACTGGTGCAGAAGGTAAAGAATTTTCTGTGTACTCCAGGGGATTTGAACACTATTCCCATAACTCATATAAAAGTACAAGTAGCAAATTCACTCCACAAACGTGTCCTTTGACCTACACATGCATGTTGTGGTATGTGCACATCTGCAAATATACATCAAGCACATAAAATAATAATAAAAATCCTACAACAGTAAGACAATATTAAACATAATTGTTCAATTTTTTCATACAATTATTTAATTTATTCTTTCCTTTACGAATGTATGCGAATGTTTTCTGTCTAATCTTACAATAGAATAACATGAGTATATTATAAAATTTTCTCACACTGCCTCTGAAGAATTCTTGTCTAATTGTATACAATGAATCATCACTAATTTACTTCTGAGTATTGCTTAAATTGTGGAGAATTTGATTATAAAATCTGATAGAAACCATTTTAGTCACTAAATATAATGTGCTCATCTTTGAAATAAGATCATTTCTATAAATCAAACAACACAAAGTAAAAATTAGCAAGACTGCTTTGATATAACAGCTAAGGGACTGAATTGAATGTGACTGTAATAGTTGGCCTCAGTTTTCTCAGGACAAAAGGGTGTCCAAAAGGCCTTCTTGATCTGCAGTAGGTCTACATGTATCAATAGACACTCAGGATTAAATTCTAATTACATGAATAAATTTCCAATATAAAATTTCTAAAATATTATACTTGATGACAAGCTTTGTAGAAATATGCAATTTAATAATTCAATTTTAACAAGCTGAATCTCTTGAGTAATTTTGGTTTATTGTATTTTCTAAGGTCAAATGCAGATATTTGAGTTCACGTACAGCTAATATTGTTTAAAAGTCAGAAGTAGAACATGGTTGTTTGTACCTGTGATATAAGTACTTAATAAATTGAGGCAGAAAAATCATGAGTTTTAGTACCTCCTAGCTACATAGTGAGTGCAAACGCAAGTTTGGCTGTAGAAAGATGCTATCTCAAACTACCAAGGGGCTAAAGAGTATAGCTCAGCGATAGAATATTTGACTAGCATGCCCCAGACACATAGCATATGCACATATGTGGAAACATGGTTGATATTATGATTACTTTAAAACACATTGAATATAGCCATGTGCCATGTATAAAACTTGAACTACTGGAGCATCACTTAAACACACAAACCAAATTTGTCATTTGTAATTCTAATGGTTATGTCAGATCATATTCTCATCTATACCTTCTTCTTTTTACTACCTCTTTGAGAAAATGTTTTGTTGATCTCTAAGAACTTGAATGGAGCATCTTTTAACACTTCACTTTTTCTTCACTGGTCAAAAGTAATATCATACTTGCTGAAAAACATGATGAATTGTACACTGAACAGATACATATTCTGAAATAGATTATAGCAGTGTTTTTTTTTCTATATTCAACATGAAACATCATGAAATCCAAGATATTGGGGAGGGTGGGTAGGACAGTCCATGCTTTGTGTATGCTTAGGAATTTCTTCAGTTAAGGAATTTGTGTTTTAGAGGAGAGAGTTGTTTTCTTTTTTCTTGAAGGAACGTACAAATAAGGATGGTGATGAAAAGGAAGGAAGAAATATTGCTGGGGACTGTCAAAAGATGGTGATAGAATGATGGAGTGAAGAGGGTGTGATGGGCAAGGGAAAGAAAAGAATGCAAATGCTATGTTTAAGAAAACGTCTATTTATGGTGATGTTCATAAACACACTTAGAAATCCTGTTCAAAATTGATATAGTCAAAATGTTCTGCTATGAATTGAATTATTTTATTTTACAAAGTAATTAATCTATGGCATAAGAGTTGGGGACAAATAGACAATATTATCTTTCCTTATCTCATCTTGTTGAAATAGGATTATAAAGAAACATTTTACAGAAATTGAGGATTTGTGGCAAGAAAGCTCTACTCAAGGAAATGAGATTTGCAGTCACAAGACATCTGTTAAAATTAAATGACAACTCTTATCTCTTATGCCACTCCACTTGCCAGTGCATCAGTCTAAATAAAAACTAAAGGCTTCCCATGTTGCTATTAAAAGGCTAAAAGCAAGGGGTGTGCAAGGATGATGTCATTAATGGGCCAAGAATCTCAGTCACTCAAGCTGAAATGGCAACAGCAATACCTACGTTCCTACACCCCAGGACCCTGAAATTGATCGTGTATGACCTTTATGCAATCAACAAATAAATACACAAAACCTCACATGAAGGATTTGAGATAAATGCTTTATAAAAAATTTCAAGATGCATATAATTGTCTACAATTGAGAGGGAAGAAACAATTACTTGAAGAAAATCTTTATTTGTTGAGTAGAAAGGGTGGGAGAGGACAATCGATGCAGGCAGAGATCAGCTCCCAACCATTGGTTTCACAAGTGTGACAGTGAGCATGTCTTCATCCTCATTAACTTAGGTCTCTTATCTATTTGGGATAATAATGGTTTGGATAATAATGGTCCCCACTTCCAAAGTAGAATATAAAGCAAATAAAGTATGTAACAAATGAGCATAGTGGGCATGGAAAGAATATTTGCTATATTCACGAAGAACTCTTCACTAACAGAAATCGTCAACTATTGCACTGTTTTAACTGTCTTACATCAATCACAATGCTGCATACTAAATGGGAAAGCAAATGGAGCTGAATTCAGATATTTTCTATCTTTATTAATGAGAGAATACATAAAAGATTTGCCACCTTGGCTGCTTTTAAGTATACCAGTCACTACTGTCAAACATGTGTGCACACGTCACTGTGCAAGCATCACCATCATCTGTACCTGTGACACTCCAGTTCACAAAATTTTTCTAGCTCTTCTCTTACTAGCCCTTGACAACATTCTATTTTCTGTTTTTAAAATTTTCACTATGTAATATGTGTCACAAAAAATGAAATCGTTTGTAATTTGTCTTCTTATGGCTGGCTTATTTTTCATAGAACAGAGTTATCAAGGTTCATCTGTATTCTAGCATGTGATAGTATTTCTTAATAATGTTCCCCTGTGAATGTATATGCTGCTCCTACATTTCATATATGTATTTATTTTTATATTGTGCTGTATCTATCTTTTGGCTACTGTATTTAATTCTGTCGTGAATGTGGCTGAACAACTATAATGTCAAAGCTCAAGCTCTGCGTCACATTGTTTTAAATGCATGGTATAAATACAATCACTGTATTTATTCTTGAAGATTCAAAACCATAAATTTCATTCTTTTGCTATTTCACTGTTTATCACACTGAGCTATGTGATATATGTGTATGTATACATATATAGCAATTATATCACTATGTAATATCTATGTATATATGTGTATATATACATATTCAGATATATGTATGTATATCACTGTCATAGTTGGGGTTTCTATTCCTGAAAAAAAACATCATGAGCAAAACCTTGGGTAAGAAAGGATTTATTCACTTCCATATCACCAAAGGAAGTCAGGATAGGAACTCACACATGGCAGGAACGTGGAGGCAGGAGCTGATGCAGAGGCCATGGAAGGGTGCTTACTGGATTGCTTCCCCTGGTTTGCTCAGCTTGCTTTCTTATAGAGCCCAGGACAACTAGCCCAGGGATGGGTACTATTCACAATGGGTCCTCCTACCCTTGATCACTAATTGAGAAAATGTCTTACAGCTGGATCTCATGAAGGCATTTCCTCAAGCAAGGCTCCTTTCTCTCTGATAAAGCAGTTTGTGTCAAGTTGATACATGAAACCAGCCAGTACAATCACTATGCAATGTATATATGTATGTATAAATGCATACATATATACATGTATATGTATGCATACACATATACTTATGTATATTTTCATATAATATACATATATACATATATACATTTATGCATCTATATACATGTATACATAAATACATGTACACAAAAATATGTATACTATTATGTAATATATGTATATACATATGTGTATGTACATTTCTATATAATATATAGATATAATTATATATAAAAGTGTGTGTGTGTATATACATTGTCATGTAAAGCCTAAGAAATACTTATAGAAATACTAGTGAAATTTAGAAATGCACTTCGTTAAAATAATGCAGATTAAATCAGAAACATTTGTAATTAATGTTTTAATTACTTTTAGAGAAAAGTCATGACAAGTAAACTATGATTTGATTTTACATTGGGTACATTTAACGTCTCAAAACACTAATCAAAGATTGAATGAGTAATCAGTTTCTGCTTTATATGCTTCTGTTAGACTAGAAATGGCTTTTATGCCATGAAAATATAAAACTGGAAACTAGCTACCCAAGTAATTCATTGTCCTTCGAATCTGTATGGTAATTAACTAGCATTTTATCTTTCAGTGTTTCAACGTCAGTTGAATGATGTTTTAGTCTGAATTCATTGTATCACAGAAAAGAATAAATCTGAATTTCTAACAACCATAGTAATTTGAAAATAGAAGAAGCATTTTACCCCAACATAGGATGTTCATATCCATACAGAAAAACATAGCACACATGTTTATGAGCTCACTTATAGTAAGTAAAAATAAATTGTGGATTATTTATCAACAATGCATCTCTTTTCATTTTTTATTACATGAGAATTTTAAAAATTGTAGTTGCTTTATTTTTTAATACTTATAGTTTAAATACCTTAAATATAATGTATACAGATTCCAACAATATAAATATGTATATACTTACAAAGCTCCTTGATGTATAATTGAAAAATTAGAATAACACCATTTTGTTTCGCATATACATGACCTACTGCAGGCTTGTTTTCAAGAATGATTTCAAGTGTCAATTTTTCTTACAATATTATGAAAATAATATTAGAATGTGTCATGAAAACCATGCAACAGATGACTTACTGAAATTGGAGAAACACAGTTTTACTTTAAAAACTTTGTGTAAATTATTACTAGATAGGAAAGTTCATATTTTCTCTTTCCTCACCAGATATAATTTAATATGTCTTGTACTAAGATGCCAAATATGTATACTTAAATTGTGTATGGCATGTTAGCATATAGGTTGTAGGCATATCCTGATATTCTACATGAAGCCAATGAATGACTTTATCCAAAAGAAATTTAAACATTGGGTTGTTGCCATTCTAGGAAGTTTACATTGGCCCTTGCATGCAGGATATTCTTTTTTCTTCTTTTTTCTATTGGATATTTTATTTATTTACATTTCAGATATCATCCCCTTTCCCCATTTCCCCTCTCTAGAACACTCTATCCTGTCACCCCTCGTCCTTTTTGCTTTTGTACCATTTTAATTGCATGCAAGTATTAAGGTCAGTTCTAGGTTGAGGGACTAGCAATACAATAGATGCAAATAGTCAAGGAACTAACAAGACAATAAACATAAATAGTCAAAGAACAAGCAAGGCAATAAACAAAATTCTGTGAACACTTCCATGATCACTGTTTCTAAGGGCTTATCAGGATGACCAATATATCTGAGCCTTCCCTTAAAATTTCTGTCCTAGCCCAAAGTCATTTTCATGTCTGAAACCTACTTCCTTGTTCTAGCCTAAAATTTAGATTCATGCCTGAAATTACTTCTCTGTTCTAGCCTAATGTCAGATTCCTATCTGAAGCTTACTTCCTTGTCCTTGGCCAATGTCCTAAAATTTAGATTCATGCCTGAAATTACTTCTCTGTTCTAGCCTAATGTCAGATTCCTATCTGAAGTTTACTTCCTTGTCCTTGGCCAATGTCATATTTCTGCCAACCAGCCCATTTCCTTGTCCTTGGCCCATGTCAGATTCTTGCTGAGCAACCCCCAAAGGCTCTCCACCTCTCCCCTTTTTTATTTCATTAACAAGACTGAACCTGTCTTAGGTCATTCTGACAAGAATGCCTTCCTTACTTGTCATTGAATATGCATTATCCAAAGCAATGCACTTATGTCTTAGGTTGGTAAGGCTCTGTGCAGAATCTTACCTGCAGGACATTTTATAGTAGGTTAATGATAGGAGTTTAAGGAGGAGAAGCTCCCAAAGGTGCTTCTCTCCTTGGGATGACTGTCAGTCACAGCTCTTCCCTGATTCCCCAGCCCCCATTAGCACTCACAAGAGCTTCAAAGTGATCTTAAAATATAATTGTGACCAGGTTTTTCCTGTGTATAAACTCCTTCAGTCTTTTTCCTTGTCACCTAGAATGTAATGAAGCTCCTACCAAAGGCCACAGGGCTCTTCATTTGACTTTCTGCAGCTCCTCTTCACATCTGGCACTACTCACCCACCTCAATTCTCTCTAGCCAAGAGAGCTCTCTGTCCCTCCATCCAGCTGCATTGGAGTCCTTTTAAAAGTTCTTGTTATTTCTTAGATTTGTCCTTCCCTCATTTCCCTACAGCCTAAGCTACCTTACTATAAAGATGTTATTTCATTAAACTCTGTTATTTTCTGTCTCAGATTGTTTGTTCCTCTGTATTATATTTCAGGTCTTCTCCTTAGAGACACCAGAGCCTTCAAATAATTTAGAAATAATTGGAGAATACAGTGGCTCATACACTTCTTTTATTTCACTAAAACAATAGCAAGTCCTAGTTAAGAACTGACAAGCTCTCTCTATGTGAATGTTGATATTCTATCTAGTCTACCTTTTTGCGAAGTATTGAAATGAGAGATATTCTTGACTCCCACTGCCAAGAGAATAGCACAGTTATACACAGATCTTGGCTGTAGCTCACTGTTATGTCCATATCATGTCATAATTGAAGAGATTCTTATTGATCCTCTAACACACATCAACAGTTGTCAAGTTGTATGTTTAAAGATTTCTGGTATCATTTTCATAAAGAATGCACACTTGTACTGAAGGGACACTTAATTTCATTGCTAATATTTTTAGTATAGCAAGATATATATTCTATATATTGAACTGTTTAGTTTGCTTATAATGCATTTTCATGTATCTGTGCTTCAAATTCTTCCATGAGTGACTTTTAAATTGTACTATGAATATTTTCCAACATTCTAGTCTTTGAGGTTAGGTATAGTAGTATATCTCTGCAATATCAATGTTCCAGAGGCAGAGGAACATAAATTATGAATTTAAGGCAAGTGTGGAATATGTAGTTAGCTTATATCTCAAAAAATATTTAATTCAGGCTGGAGAAATGGCTCAGTGTTTAAAAACATATACACATACAAAGAGACACACATAGCTATCACATACACATAAGTAAGACTATTTGAAAATTATTGAATACAAATTTCTAAGGTTTTAAAAATATATTTATATGTTTACCAAGAATCAACTATGAATATTTTATTACATTTATCTTTACTGTTTTCAACTGTGAAGTATTTGATTGGAATGACCCTGTAAAGAATATCATTTGTGCCTTTTATGGATAGTGTGACACTAAAAAAGGCACGTTAAGCTTTACAGGCATGTTGTGCCTCTAGAACTTGCACTCCAGGAGGGTACCATGGTGAATATTGGTATTTTACATTAGAAAACCTTAACTACTAGAAGAAGACACAGCAATACTATATTATAAATGCACATTATTGTGTTTCTTTTAAATATAATGATACACATTAATGTCCTAAATTTACTAGAAGTCCACTCAGAGTTGTACAAATGGGAGAGAAAAAACCCACTAGTCTTATCACATTTCAGCATAGGCCCAAGAACGGCCCATCTAATACAGTAAAGTTCTTGCTGTTTCAGAACTTCAGGGTCTACTTTCCCTAGTAGTCTTTGAAGTCACCATGACACCATCTCCTCTGATGAAAGAGTTTCTGTATAACTTGACTGGTTATGTCCTTTAGCACTAGAGCAGCAGGTTCCCTAAGGTTTGAAGATATAATTTCAAGGACTGTCAAACCTCTGTCAAAGTTTAGTGGCCCCCTGGGGAATCTTGTTTTTCAACATTCTCTTTGCTAAGACAAGACTTCTCCAGAAAGTGCTGAGCAAAGTGACAGCTTCAAGTACTGGAGATTTTGTAATTTGAAGTGCAGTTAACCTGAAAAAACAACATTAGCACGTGATTGGCTTTCCATTCCCTACCCTACTCCTCTTTCTTTCCATTCTCTAGATCAGGACATCAGGCAAATTTTTACTTGGTACTGCAACTTTTTAATCTCTTTGGAAAGCTATTTCTATCCATCTAACTGGATCGGTGGAATGTCATTCTCTGAAGAAAGTAGTAAGATGCACATTGTAATAGAAACTATATTTTTAGTGATCCATTTGCCTAATAAATATTTGTCAGATAGCTATTAAAGTTTTAAAATAGTTTTGCAAACATTGGAAACAACATTAACAAAATATGTAAAAAAGAAACCTTCATATAACATTTGTTTTAATACTTTTTTATTGAAAATACATTTTCCTCATGTAATATATTTTGGTCAAGGTTCCCCTTCCCCAACTCCTCCCAGATCTTCCCTAATTCCCCACCCAGCCTATTCTGCATCTTCTTTCTCTCTCTTTAGAAAAAAGACAAGCACACAAAAAGCAAACATACACACATACACACACACACACACACACACACACACACATGCACACACACACACACACACACACACACACACACACAAACACACAAATCAAGCAAACAAAATCCAAAAAATATAAAATCACAAAATTGAAAACCATAACAAACATCAAAAGACCAGTAAGATAGAAAACCTCCAAACAAAGCAATATAGGACAAATCCTCTACAAAATTACTGCTGAGTTTGTTTTGTGTTGGCCATCTTCTGCTGGGCATGGGCCCTGCCCTTAAGTGTGGTTTGCATTCTCAGTGAGACTCTATTGAATATTTTTCCTTTGTAAGCAGATGCCAGTTCTTGTTTAGAGGTGGGGGCTTGTGCCACTTCTCTGTCTCTGCACTGGATCCTCATCTGTCTTGAACCTGTGTGGGCCATGTGCATGTTGCCACAGTCTCTGTGAGTTCATGTGTGTGCTGGTGTTTATAAGGCCTCATTTCTTTGGTGTCCTCCATCTCTTCTGGCTCTTAAAAATTTGTTTTGATTTCAATACTGTATGTAGAGTTCCATGAGCCCTGAGGAGAGGGATTTGATGAGGATAACCCATTTAAAACTGATTGTTCCAAACTTTTTCATTCTCTGAACATTTCCCAGTTGTGGCTCTCTGTGTTAGTTCCCACCTGCAAGAGGAAGCTTCTCAGACAAATGGCTGATGGAGACACTGATATGCAGGTGTAGCAGAATAACGTTAGGAGTCATTTTATCACTCTGTTTCTTTCTTGTTTTCATTTTTAGTTGCCGCCAAATTCCTTACTGGGTTCCCTGTTATCCTTGGTTCTTCACTCCTTGTGATATATTGCCAGAACTTTACATTTAGACTCATCAAATATGAAGGTGAGATGGAAATACTAGAGTGCCTTTTGTGAGCCCCAAACCCTTCCAGGACTTTCTGAAGCTATTTTTGTCTGTAACTTATTTTCCAGTAAATCCTTTTCTCTCCTCACGTCCCCTTCCCTTCCCCTCCCTTTCTATCCTCTCTCCTATCCTTTCCTGTCCCCTCTGCTCTTTCTTTACATCCCCTCCCATGCCCTCCTCTCTCCTTCCCTTTCCCCTTCTCCTCCCCCTCCCTTTTTCTCTCTTTCTCTTGCTTTCTTGTTAAGTAGTATCTCCTTAAGTACCTGTCTCAAAAGAGTTATTCTTTAGCTTGAATTTATTTCGTCAGGCTTTGATTGGCATCCATCATTGTCTTTGTATAATGTGTATGTACAAGATTTCCCTGATGGTTTCTGAATGACAGCTCTGTCTGCCCCTCTGTGATATCAGAATCCCACTGCCATGTTACTGCTGTGATCCAGAAGATCTGATGAGGACATTGGCTTTGCTTCAAGCTGCTCTCTTCTTAATAACAAAACAGCAACTGGAGATCTCCACTGACTAGTCTATAGTTACTACCAAGAGTCTCCCTGCTACTTCATTACCAGCCACCATGTTTCATTCACCATGTCAATCATGCTGTGCTGATCTACATTATCTGACTAAGTTCATAAGGACATGTTGAATGTCTCCTTGAGTATGTAGTACTCATAATGACAGCCAGGTTCGGCTGCTTATGCTCTATCACTAACTGAAAAAAAAAAATGTCTACTCCAAGCCTCAGTTTTCTCACATGATTACTAGAATAATAACAAACTTACCACAAGACTGGTACATATTTGAATGAGATATTTCATATTAAAAGACTATTATTTATTATATTATTATTAACATAAATTCTCAGATATAAGCCTTACCTTTAATCATTTTCAACTTCAGTTTGCCAAATAAAAGCGACTTGTATGAATTCCTTGTATGTGCTAGGTACTGGGAAAAATCATTAAACCAACATCTTGCTTAATTCCAGATATAAATATATTAGAAGATACTGTTTGCCTTCTCTTTTGAACCTAATGCCCAAAGAAGATAAATTTACTGTCCAAGCTATACTATTGATTTTACATGTTGGATTCATAATCAGGTTTTCAGTATCCAAGACCATCCTCTTTGCCATTATAAGCAGAGTGGCTAAATGCAAAAGATTCATCTAATAAAGAGCTTGAAAGAAAGAACTGACTATTCTTGATTTAGAGGATCCCTTAGAGGACTCCATGGGGAAGTTAGCCCAGCAACTGGATTAGAAGGGATACTGGGAAACTGCTCATCCCAGAATGAGGAGAATTCTTCCATTTTAGTGAGTTATTTCTTTCAAATTGGGCAATGGATTCCAAACTTATCAAGAGATTTGACTGAAAGATAGCTTCCTGAGTCTGGTAATAAAGAAGAAATTTATTTGACCAAGCTTATACTTGACCAAATAATTCTAGCATTTTCCACTTCGTGTTCTCATGGTTCTGTACTATGTCATGTGCAGAAGTCTTAAGAAAGCCTCAGTTCACTGAGGAAGGAAAACTCACGAGGCAATAGGAGTATGAACATTTAGAAAAATAAATATATAACCTAAGTCTGCATCTAAAATCTGACTTAATAAATAATAACGATCTGAAACATAAAGCACCAGTCTCGTATGAGTTCACTGAAGAATCCAACATTTACAGATGACTTTATGTGGACTCTATAATCATATTCACAAAACAGATTCAAAGTAAATATTTCCATGCTCATTATGTAAGGCCAGCATTAGTCTGATGCCCAAAGAGACTATAAGAGCTGAATACCACAGATTAGTGTTTCTTACAAGCAACAGCATTATAATGTTTTTTAAAACCCTATGTATAAACACCATCACCCAGAATCATTCATCCCAGGTGTTTAGAAACTATTCAATATTAGAAAAATCAACTAATATGGCCCGTGCTATCAACAGACTGAAAAAGAAAATATTCTCAAAATTGTATAATTGGATGCCTAAAAGTTCTTGAGATAGTTCTCTCCAGAAGTCAACTTTGTTTCATTGTTATTAAAAAAAATAAATAAATAACTGTTTTCAATGTTTCCAGAGATGGCACGTTTAAGTAATGATGGCTTTGTAAGTCAACTTTTATTTTCATCAGAAAAGGACTTAAGAGTTTCAAAGTCTAGCTTAAAAACACATTCCTTAATAATTGGCTAAAAGTGATATCATATCTTCAGCATATTAAATGCAACACTTCTACAGAGGCTTGAGTGAGTTCCTGGTTGTACCTAGAGCCCATCAGCTTTGAAGCTGACTTCTTAGGTTGTACTATTGATGTATACAAATATGACATTTGAATACTGCCTCAGAGCAATGTGTCGATGCTGTTGTCAGATTTCCAGTTCTGAAACACCTTTTAAAAAACTATCATAGAATGTTTTGTTCATAGTATGTAATTAGCCTGATATGGTTTAAAATGAGCTTGAGCTTTATGAATCTTTTGGTAACCTTTTCTTATTATTGTGTCAGTTTAAACGAAAATTCTTTCAAACATAGGCAATATCAAGAAGATATTGCCCAATTATAATTATCTCTGCCAATGGCTGAATGAAAATTACTGGAAAAATGAGCTAGCAAAGTAAAGTGATACAAATCACAACTAGTGGGATTTCTTTTGTTGACTGGGTGTGGTGGGAAGTAGAGCAGGTGGACCTCTGTGAGTTCAAGGATAGCCTCGTCTACAAAGCAAGTCCAGGATAGCCATAGATTGTTACACAGAGAAACCCTAAAGACAGACAGACAGACAGACAGACAGACATGCATACATACATACATACATACATAATCTTTTTTGTTGCCCATTGCAAATGGTATTCCACAAACTCACTCATATACACCAATTTTATATTCACTCAAGAGAACTTCAATACAGGAACACAGCTGATCATAAATTATAATATTATAAGCCAGATATTTATAGGACACCAAAACTGTTCTGTAAATAATTTGAAATGGTAACTTTGATGGATTATTTGAGTCGATAAGAAAAGTGTTTCAATGTTTATGTACATATGTGTGAGTGTGTGGGATACTGATACGAATATATTAGTTTGGACAGATGTATGTGTGCCTATGTGCATATCAATAGACTAAAAGAAGATGATGGGGACCCTGCTTTCTCACTCTCTGCCTTATTCTGCTGAGACAAGGTCTCCCACTGAGCCTCGAGCAAGGATGGTGACCAAAAAGCCCCATCAATCCTCCTGTCTCAGCTGCTCATAGCTGGGTTAACACAGTGGTATCCAGCTTTTTGCATAGATACTGGGGATTCA
Source organism: Grammomys surdaster (assembly GCF_004785775.1). NCBI lineage: Eukaryota > Metazoa > Chordata > Mammalia > Rodentia > Muridae > Grammomys > Grammomys surdaster. The sequence goes on along the minus strand of NW_021604633.1, from coordinate 8,555,013 downwards.
GATTCAGGTTCTCATGCTTGCTTGCCAAGGTTTGTTTTATTTTTTCTTTTGTTGTTGTTTGTTTGTTTGTTTGTTTGTTTCTTGCACAATCATTTCCCTAGCCACAAGACTTTAAATGTTGATTATATAGGAAAATAGCACATCCCTTTAATATGAAAAAAGGCAAATATAAAAATGGGTCTGGGATTTAAGTTACATCCTTCAAATATCTCTGTCCTACTTTCTTATCTTCTCACTCTCTGTTTATGCTCTGGCTGGAATTCTGATTTTTATCTGTCTTTCTGTTTCACCATAGATCACACTTTTCCCCCCACTTGAATCCAATGTGTGCAAACCTTTTCGGAAGAACATTAGTGTCTTTCAGGTCATAACCTCTGTTAATCCTCTGGGCACAGAAGATTTTCCTCTAGAGAAAGTGGGGCTTATAATCTTCTCAGGTCAGTACTTCCCATTGTAATGTCAGGATGTGAACATTATAATTGTCCAGCATTTCAGCAACTCTACATTGTGGTCCTTTGCAAAGTGTCAACTTGGTAAGGCCGAACCATACTTTCCCAGAATATCCCTTTTCACTTGTTTCTAGTTAGCATTGGCCACATAAGCCCATGCTGTGCCCGTAGTTCTGGCTGACAAGCTGCCAGTCTCTAGACCACTAAGTGAGGCCTGACTGGGTCATGCAGACTACAGCCAACAGCTTGTGAGGCTCCCAGAGAACAGTAGAAGAAACTCCAAGCAACTCCAGTGTCATGAGCTAAGTAGATTATTTTGCAGATGATAAGTTTAAGAAGTTTGTTTTATAGAATATAAAAAGAATGGTCTTAATTAAAGGAAGAAGGTGAAAATAGCTATTAATTGGGTTTATACTGTTTGGCAATAATTTTGGTAAAAATAGTAAATCCTTTAGTCCCTGGGTATAAAAATGTATGTGCCATGGGCCAAACTGCATAGTGTCAAATGATGTTCCAAGTTAAAGAAAGGAACTGTGAAGGGAGATTTTGAATAAAATAGTTTTATAGTGTTGTTTGTTTTGGTGGTTTTATTTCTTTTTTGTTTTGTCAGTTGGTTTTGGTTTTTTCAAGACAGGGCTTCTCTGTGTAGCCCTGGCTATTCTGGAACTTGCTCTGTAGAGCAGGCTGGCTTCAAACTCACAGAGATTAAGCCTGCCTTTGCCTCCCAAGTCCCAGGATTGAAGGTGTATAACCACCACTGCCGGCCTTTTAATGTTCTTAATTAGCTTAGTGATCGTGCATTTTCATCTAAAATGTTTCTTCACATAAAAAGACATATTCACATTTTTCAAAGATGCTACAAAGTTCAATTTATGATTTATCTATTATAAGAAATCTTTATTTAACTGGTAATTAAATATGATCTATTCACAAAGAATATCCTGTAAAACGACTTATAGCATTTAATAAGACACCACCCCATGTTCTCTAAGATTGAGCACTGTCTTGATACCTATTTGTCTATTTCTTAATACTTTTCCTACTCTGCAACCACAATCCTGTGTCCATGTTATATTGAATGTGTGGTGTTTGGCATCATGAACACAAGGACTTAAGACATGTCACTGAAGTGCTGAATGCGAAAACATGAGGATGCGGATCCAGAGCCCAGCAACTACCAGACCCGGAAGCTGGGGACAATGACAGCAAGCTTCGTGGCGCTTGACAGACAGCTTGTGCCACCAATCAGTGAGCTCCACGTTCAGTGAGCTACCCTGCCTAAAACTGCAAGATGGAGAGTGATAGACCTGTACAACTATGCACATTCACGTGGACAAGTACCCTCAAATACACCACACACACACACACACACACACACACACTGTGATGAAATTATATTTGTTTAGCTGATTTCCAATAGTGTCATATTTTCTCTTTAAGAATTTGACATGAATGATTTAAGACTCAATTGTCAAACCCATGTCACAAATTACTCATCAGGTTGGATCTGGTATAGGCAGCAAGTTACCCCAGAGACTCTCAGGATTAAAATTAAGATGAGGAAAGCAGAAGATCTTGAAATTTTTTTAAAAAAACTTGAAGAATAATATTAAATTTCTTAAAACTATAGAAGATGTGCATATTAGCTATGTAAATTTTAAAACCAGTAGACCCAAGCCCTTAATAATGTTGGTTAAGACCACCTCTAATTTTGCAGCAAGTTTTAAAGCAGGCATCATCACGTTTAAACCTTGAGGGAGTAACTGGCAACAGTAATAAATAAATTGGGCTTATATGTCAGTTTTGAAGATGTAGCAGCAGACTTGATCTAATAAAACCTAGTCTTGTGTGGTCTGAAAAAAAAAATCTCTGAAGAATCCAGTCATTTGTCAGAGTGAGTCCTTGTCTTCATAAATATCTTATTAATTCCACTGTAACACAGAAGCATACCACAGAGTTGAACTACAAGCTAAATTAAAGAATTTGTAAAATTATGGCTTGGAACTTAGCAGCTCAGTATCCCTACTACAGTTTCTGTAGTCAACTCTGCCCATGCATAATTTCTTATCTTTTGTACTTATGATGAGAAAACTACTTTCGCCTTTCTTGTTAGTGTGTTTAATCAAAAATTAAAGGGTTGAAATTGGAAAAAAAAATGCTTTCTGTACATCTCCAGATGAGCTAACCACTATAATGAATCAACTGCAATTTCTAGATCACACATGTACTTATGGGGAGAGGATGCTGAAATTAGCCACCCTTTTGTCAACTCATCGTACAATGTGGGACTTGGAGTGTTCCCAGGGAGCATCCAGAGTGAACAGAACTTTTTTTTTTAATTTTTTTTTTTGTTTTTGGGTGTTGTTGTTGTTGTTGTCCAGAATATTTCTCTTAGTCATGAAACTTCCACTGAGAATGTGTGTCATCCAGAGTCAAAACTTACTTTCCAAGTTTGTAGGTTTCCAGAATTCCCTTTGATCCTTCTAATTTTATTAACTGAAGTGAAAACCCTTTGGCATCAGAATTTTTGCAGTTTGTTTCTTATTCTAGCCCCTGATAATAATTAAATTCCTAGGGGGTCAGTTCAGATTGTCACCTAATAAATAAGAAAATCTTCCAAAGTCCTTAGCACCTGAAGCTGTTAGCTGCCATGAAATCGGGACTAATTATGTTATCCTTATAAAAACAAATTAAAACCCAAGGCTTACTCTATTTTCCCATTATAAACAGGGGATTTCCAGAACTGTTAAAGACGTTCACTTGGCAAAAAAAAAATGTTTAATCTTTTATGTCTTTAGAAAAGTTTAAAAAATATATAGACAAACAAGCCAAATGACAGAAAGGAGACAATCCCAGAATATGAAGCCACCAACAAGACTGTGGTCTCAGTCTTTCCAGTAAATGAATGTCTTGGCTAAAGGAGAGCAAAAGAGGCTGAGAACCATGGCCAAACTTCAGAGGAAGTACTCCTGTTTCATATACAGCTTTTGACAAAAACTTAGCCTGAAGAAATTAGCTGCAAAACATATTCTGGAGCAAGGAAGGTTATGGAAATTTAGGTTTGTAATAAGCATTAGGTGATGCTAAGAAATTATTATTCATTTTATTATATTTGACAAAGCTACTGTGATTATTTATTTTATGTATCAGCTTTGATGGGCTCCGGGCTTCAAGGTTAGTCAGTAGATATTAGTTCTGAGTATCACTGTGAACCTGTTTCCAGAGTAGACTAACATTTGACCTTACACATCCCTTTCATAAGGATGGGTCAAATATGATTCATTGAGAGCCTGATTGGATCACATCGGTAGTAGGAATCCACTCTCTTCTACCTAATTGTGCTGGGCATCCATCTTTCCCCATTCTTGAACAAGTGCCCTCTTGGTGTTGAGGCCTTCAGACTTGTGTTTTCTGACTCAGTCTGAGACTTAAGAAGTCTTCTGGTTTAATTAGCATGGGCTTTGCGTACCATCCAGAAAGTACACATTTACTAGCACAGAGAACGTGTCTTACGATTTACAAATCAGCTCTCGTGTAAAGCAACAGTGAGGCCTTAGACCAAATTGCTCTCTCACCCACAGCTCAGGATTTAGTCAGGGTTTCCCAATCCTATTTAAAATAAGAACCTCAATCCCTGTTGCCCTACCATGTCGAGGGCGTGTTAGAATGATGAATGTGCTTCAGAAATAGATTCAGGCCGCTGATGTATTTGTAGCCCATATGGCTGCATCACCCTTTGACTTTTTCTAAGAAAAATGGAAAATAGCTACATTTAGTATGCCACAAATTAAATTTCTGTCAAGTTCAGCTTTAAAAGCTACTCTCCAAGAATCTCAGGTTTTCATTGGCTGGGACGGAATATTCATAAAATCCAAAGTGGAGAACTTTGCTGTTAGACTTGCAGTAGTGATGTTATGAAAATTGATATGAAACTTAAAAATGTTTATTTAAAGCTTAATAGGTATTAAACCTGTACATGTTGCATGTATACAAGCCCACACATTAGGGCACATACCTATGTCTTTAGAACCATATTGCTGCTCAAATTACTAAATGCCTTCACCTCTTCAGACTTTACTCTTGTTCCTTTCTTATTATTATTTTATTTATTTATATCCCAAATGTTGTCCCCTTCCTGGTCCCTGCTCACAGAGTCCTTCCCCTATCTCCCCTCCCATTCACCTCTAAGAGGGTACCCCCCACCAGGTATCCCCCCACCCTGGTGCATCAAGTCTCTAGAGGATTAGCCACACCCTCTCCCACTGAGTCTAGACAAGCCCTCTCCTACATATGTACCAAGGCCCTTGGACAAGCCCATGTATGCTCTTTGGCTGGTGTCTCAGTCTCTGGGAGCTCCCCAGGGTCCAGGTTAGTTGACACTGTTAGACTTCCTATGGGGTTCAATCTCTTCAGTTTCCCCAGCCCTTCTTCTAACTCTTCTATAGAGGCCCCCGCCTTCAGTCCAATGATTGACTGTGAGTACCTGCATCTGTCTCAGTCAGGTGCTGGATAGAATCTCTCAGAGAGCAGCCATGCTAGGTTCCTGTTTGCAAGCACAACATAGCATCAGTAATATTGTCAGGGTTTGGTTCCCTTCCATGGGATGGATCCCAAGTTGGGCTGGTCACTGATCAGTCATTCCTTCAGTCTTTCTTCCATTTTTGTCCCTGCATTTCTTTTAAACAGGAGTAATTTGGGGCCAAAAGCTTTGTAGGTGTGTTGATGTCCTTATCCTTCCACTGGGGAGTTATGCCTGACTACTGGAGGTCTCTTCAGGTTCCATATCCCCACTTTGGCTAAGGTAATCCACATTGAGTCCTGGAAGCCTCCCCATCCTGGGTCTCTGGGACTTCCTAGAAGTTCCCCCAACTCCCCATCCCAGGCAGCTGCATATTTCCATTCATTCTTCTGGCCCTCTGGATCTCTCTCCTGTCTCTCTTTATACCTGACCCTGACCCCCTATTCCCCTCCCCCGCCCCTCACTCACACAGGTCCCAAAGCTAAACAGAGAATTCTCTACAGAGGAATCTTGAATGGCCGAGAAACACTTAAAGAAATGTTCAAGACCCTTCCTGAGTGTTATCAGGAAAATGCAAATCAAAACCACCCTGAGATTCCACATTACACCAATAAAAATGGCTAGAATCAAAAATTAAAGTGACAGCACATGGTAGTGAGGATGTGGAGAAAGGGGAACATGCCTCCATTGCTGGTGGGATTGCAAACTTGTACAACCATTCTGAAAATCTGATGGTTCCTCAGAAAATTAGAATTGTTCTACCTAAAGACCCAGCTATACCACTTCTGGGCATATGCTCAGAAGATGTGCCACCATATCATAGAGACACATGCTCTTAGAGACCTTATTTGTAATAGCCAGAAGCTGAATTAGTTCTTTCTAAAACCAGTGATGCTGATTCACACCATATTTATATGTCATAAGTATCTTAATTTGGAAGATTTATTGATCACTTATAACTAAGTTGCCTAAAATTAAAGGATAAACAACAATTTTCTTTTCATATTATAAATGAAAATTATAGATCCAAGTTATAAAGGAACTTCAGTACATGCTTTTAAAATCATTTCAATAAACTACAGTGAATTTAGATTACAAGAATGTTTTTAAATACAGCAAATTAGGAACACTCAACTGAAATGGGAAGTGTTCTATATAATTCTAAATATATAACATATGAAAGTATTATATTAATTATATAATTATAAATATGAATTATAATTCTGAATTATTATAATAATGGTTGCTATATTTATGCATTTATGTTTCCTGGTGGGACTGTATTAGATGAATATTAAATATTTAGTTTGCATATTATACCTATATAATGAAAATATTAAATGAGTGTTGTTTTTCTAAAATATAAACTGAAAATATAGTAATTAACATTTAACTGTAGGAGGAGCTAAGATGGGAGGAGTAAGGAGAGGAAGAGAAAAGGAAGAGGAGGAGCTAGAGAGGGCAGAGACGTAGGCGGATGAAGAGTCACGCAGGTATGGAGGGCAGTCATGGGTAACAACTTATATTTAAGTTAGCTAACTGAGAAACAACTTTAATTGTATGGGGATATTGTTATTGAGCATTGCCAAACATATAAAGCCTTTGATTAATATTTAAGCAGTAGAGACCCATTTTCCTACCTGGCACTCGTGGATGGTGGAATGGTCTGGGCAATGCCCAGCCTTGTGGAGACAGCGTGGAAGATTGGTAGAGCTATCTCCCATGCTGGTGTCTCTTGGGTGGCAGGGCTGGTGTTTCATGGATGGCAAGGCTGGTGTTTCTGGCTGGCCATTTTTAGCTGCAGCGCATATGGCCTCTGACTGCGGAACATGGCAGCTGAGCTAGGCAGAGCCTCAGAAGCTTAGATACTGGGCTTGACTAACAGCCGTTTTAAATAATTACTTCAATATTTAACCCGTATTCTTATAATCTATAATGCTGTTTTACAGCAATAAGTGAAAGATTATGTGAAATTATCTCTTCATCATTTTTTATATTTTATACTTATAACTAAAAAGTATATGTCTATGAGTTATCTTCCATTTGTCTGATTAGCTTACTAATATTGGACAGTATTTCATTGGATCTTAAGAATGTAACTTCCTGGGACTAGAGAGATGGCTCAGCAGTTAAGAGCACTGGCTGTTCTTCCAAAGGACCAGGATTCAATTCCCAGCACTCACATGGCAGTTACTATCTGTAACTTCAGTTCCAGGGATTCAACACATTCACACAGACATACATGCAAGCAAACCATCAATGCACATAAAAATAAAAAGGAAAGAAAGAAAGGAAGGAAGGAAGGAAGGAAGGAAGGAAGGAAGGAAGGAAGGAAGAAAGTGAGAGAGAAAGAAAGAAAGAAAATATAACTTCATCTTGCCTCTCCCAAACTATGTTTGTATGAGCATCATAATTCTGTTTGTAGTGTGGTTTGTAGTTAGAAATTTTCTTACAGTTAGCTAAATTACCATTATTCTCTGATGTCAAAATGAAAAGAAAACAAAAACAAAAGGGGGAGTAAACATAGGGAGTTATATAAGAAGGCAATTTTAAGACTCAAGGGTAAAACAATTGTATCTAATTTTTGAGTAGTTGGTTCACACAGCACATTCAAATACATTTCCAAACGTTTTAAAGTTACTCTTAATCAAATTGGCTGTGGAAACAGTCCTTGAGCAAAATCACATGTAGCTTTTAAAAGTACAGCTTTAAAACCATACGGTAGAGCAAGCAGCTATAGTCTTTAAAATACATTAACATTGTTTGGAAATATTTTACACCTGGGAAGTTATTCTCCCCTTTATTAAGGTTACAGGTATAGTCAAAGTATTCATGTCAGAAAGATTTTATTTTCAATGAATACTCCAGATGTTTGACAAGTGTGTTGTTTTTAATCCTCTTTATCCATATTCTTTAGTCTGTTCTTCCCAAGAACTTCTTTTAAGAAAAATAGGTAAGCATTACTGACTTCTTCTACATAATGAATGGTGGATGTAGGCCATTTCCTTGTTTCTTTGCTTTTTCTTTTCTTGTCAGACATAGAATTAGATATTGGAACTTTCCCCCTTGTTTCTTCCATCCCTTCTTCCCTCCAATGCCACTTTCTTTCTTTAATAGGTCTTTCTTTCTTTAATAGGTCCGTGCTATGGCTTGAGTTGATGGCTCCTTTGCCTCAGCCTCCCCATTCTGGAATTACACTGCATCAGGATGGTGCTCTTCCTTTCCAATTCTTCCAATCTTTGAGTCTGGATGAGAAGGAATGTTCCCCTCCATAATTAAAGTAGAAAATGTCTTATGCTTGACTCCCTAGATTACAGGTTCTCAGGGTACAGAACAATATGATTTTCCTCATCACATGTATTGACACCAGACTGAATAACGAAAGGAATTTCCAAGAACTTCTCTCTTGGTGTTTCTCCAGAAGACACAGTTCTTAGAGGGACAAGGCTTGTGTTGCTGATGTTGGTAAGACAGACTCAAGGTCTTAGTATTAGCAATTCAAGCTGCCTTATGCAACACTCAGGGATAACTTCTGTTGGTTTTCACAAGACAGTCATGACGTGTGGTTTCCAGAGCCACTACTGGTTTAATAGCTCTGAGGTTTTGAGTCTTCTGAGTCCTTGTGATTTTGAGAATGTGCCATAGAGAATGTCAATTATTGACAGCTTAATTAACCAGCATACTATCTGCAATGATAGGTAATTTCTAAGTGTGTACTCCAGGCTCCATGGAACAATGACACAGAAAGAGCATGGTAGATGCTCTGTTGGGTAATTGATGAGCTTTAGACTGCACTTAGAAGTTTGTAACAGACCACCACACCCTCCTTCTATACCAGAGAACAGCTTGTGGCATGGTTTCAATGTTTCCCAAGCTTTTCCAGAGGCCTCCTCATTTTCTTTCAGAGAGTGTTTGATTTATTATGCCTTTATTGTGCACTTTAATATATACTGTAATGTAATATAATATATATATATATATATGTATATTACATATACCTAAAACTCATACTACATTTTATATACATATATACATATATATACATATATATGTAATGTAAATCATATTGTAATAGTCACTATCATATACATGATGGAGTCTGAAACTCACCTAGAAGTCAAGCCTGAGAATGCCTTTAAGAATGGTCTATGTTAGATTAATTGAATTAGGAAGAACCACCTTAATTAACTATGGCTGACACCATTCTACAGGCTGGTGACCAACATGGAATAAAGCAGACAGAGTAAGCTGTGTCCCAGCATTCATCCCTCACCTTATCCTGACTGTGTAAGCAGTATGAGCAGCTGCCCCAAGATCCTACCACCAATACTTCCCTTCATGACTATGCCCTGGAACTATGATCAAATGATCCTCTCTAAGTTATGTTTTGTCTTAACAACAAGAAAAGTAGCAATATTTGCACACATTTACAAGGGTTTTTTTTTATTAAAGAAACTGGGTGTTTGGACAAGAAAATATGTTATCTATAAGGAAGAATTGAACCATTAAAAGAATTCTTAGGGTGAGGTTAATCAGAGAACAACTAATGTTACTAGACATGCACCAAATGAATCAATAAGACAAAATATATATTTAAGATGTTGTATGTAATAGGATGAGCAAACTATACACATGAGCCATAAAAACAAATATATCTGTGGTCAGTTAACACACAAGGTTTTTCCGTATTTACAGCTTTTTTTTCACTCTTTCCTTACATCCCCATAGCAACCTGTAATCTGGTTTAATCAATGTAGCTTATGTAGTGTAGAATGGTTTATAGATCTAAGTATTTGTATGAATGAAATCATATAACACATCACCTTTTGTGTTTGGATATTTTAATTCACAAAATGTCAATAATTAGCTATATTGACTCTATCAGAAATTTCATCTCTGTTTCATCTCTGGCTGATATTCACAGTTCTGAATGGATCAATTTGCTTACTTATTTTCCTATTACAAAAGTTTGTACAGTTCATAGTTTCACATATTATGGCTTAAATTGCTATGGGCAATCTTGTGTAAGAAGTTTCATGAACATGTTTTATTTTCTTGACTAAATACGTAGGATGTGTTTTATGAAAAAATACTGTGACTTGAAGTAAATGTGTCTTAAAATATGCATTAGAAACTGCTTGCTTCTTCTACAAAGAGATTATGCATTTTAATCTATGTTATTATTGTACAAAAATAATAATTACTTTAAATTTGTTTTATCCTTTTGTGCCTCCATTTCTGTTTTCCTTTCTTTCTTTCTTCCTTCCTTCCTTTCTTTCTTTCTTTCTTTCTTTCTTTCTTTCTTTCTCTTCTTCTTCTTCTTCTTTATTCTTTTGTACTTTGCTGTCTTCTCTGTTGCCTTGAATCTCTCCTTTCTTATGTTAGCTTTACTATTCTAGAAGTTATAAATCCTAGCAAGTACGTTAAACTTTGTGACATTATTTAGTATACAAGGTAAGGATCTCAGAAGATTAAAGTTTACATTTGAACCATTTCCTATCTTTGATATTGTTCACATGTGTTTGTTTCTTTTTGTCTTTATAAGCCTTGTAATTTATTGCTATTATTTTTGCCTTATCTAGATATGAACTTTTATGGGATCTAGGAAATTGTAAAAACCAGTTTTTGTATCTACATGCCTAATCCTAAGGTTAGTACACTCCCATTTCCATTGGTCTTAATTTTCACATGGCATAATACTGTCTTCACCTTTATGTGAACATCCTCAGCCTTTTATAATATAAAATGCCATTACTTCTTCTATATTTTAAGAGATGAAATAGACACAGAAGAAGATGCATTTAACAAATGTTTAACTTAATGTGTCCAAAACAGTAAACATTCATGCCAACAGTTTCCTATTCATAATACTGATTTCCAAATTTCCCCGAATTTATAGAATCCATCACTTAGATTGTCCCTCTATTTCATTATGCTCCTCAGAGGCTGGAGCTACCATCTCTAGTCCTGTTTAACTTCTGGCTCTGAGAGAAAATTCAAGCTCAAGTGGGGGTCACCTGGAGAGGTTTTCCAATTTCAAGGTCAACTCCTCTGTGATTTATTCCTGCTACTCATTACACTTCATGTACTTGGAAGAGTTTTTAACTTGAAATATATATACATAATTCAGACAGTAGAATGACTGCATACTATGGATTAAGTATGGGGCATAAACCCAAGACCAGACACAGTGGTATTCACCTGTAATCCCAGTAGGAGGCAAGAAGAACAGAACTCTAGTGCCATCCTCCTGCCTGGGTCATTGTGTCTCTGCACTGCAATACAACAGTTACTAAGACCATGCCTGAGGAAGATATTCTACATATATTTCAGGAAAAAAAATCTAAAATGGGGGAGATGCCAAAAATAGATTCAGTTTACTTCAAAGACGTGTGTGATGTACCAATGTCTTTCAACAAGAGCTAATGTGACTGGTGAAGACATTTCTTGGAAGTATGTAATTCTGATTTACCACAACTATTCTATGCTGTGCTGGAACACAATGTGTAGGTCAAAGGACAACATTGCAAAGCTGTTCCATCCTTCCTTCCTTATATTGGTTCCCAGAGTCCAGTTCAGATCAGCAGACTTGTATTACCATGTGGAGATAGCTTTCTGTAGTGAGCAATCTTACTAGCCAAAGGCTAGATTTTAATCAACATTTTCTTTTAAGTTTGCATTTGTTTTCTGAATCTCCAATTTCTTTGTTCATCCTCATCAGTTTTCTTCGAGTTCATCATATTGATCTTGAAAATGCTTCAACACTTAGTAATTATCTTTACATTTTTTCTAGAGATTATTTTATGGACTAAAACCAAATATGTATGACATCTATAAAGTATTGAACATTAGTAGTGATAATCCTTTCTCTTGTAAGCTAAGGTCATGTTTAATATTACTGTTGTATGGATGAGTACCATATTGATCGAATATCCTTGTCTTTACATAATGTGTACTTATGTACTCATAAGTACTGATTGTATCAGAGTGTTCAGGACTTTTTAAAGGTATGAAGTAAATCCTACACACAGTAGTTTGAGAAGAATAAAAAGAATAATCATGTGTTGTCTTATGCAATTCTCCTTCTTAAATATAAGAGCAAAATGCCTCTTGTGCTATATACTTCTTAAGTAGTGTTTCTGTGTGCTAAGATTTATTCTTCCAATAAAAAATTAGAGAGCTTGAAGGTTGAGAAATTTACTCACATTTCTCTCAAAGAGAGCACTGTAAAATGGGGTCTCTATAAGATAAGAGAAACCTTAGCCAAAATGAAGAAATGATCAAAACAAGGAAGAAAATTAGAGATTCAAAGTCATAATAAGTTGAGACTGCAGTTTTTAGAGAAGTCATTTAAATGACAACAGGGTTCTACTTCCATGAAGGTATTTTGACATGGGGAAGAAAATTTCATTGTAAAATTGCTCCATCAGATAATGAAAAATCACCAGCAAAATAATTAAGATCCTACACCGTGACCCTTCTCTCCTGCAGACACTCTTCTGTCCTCCCCCAACCCTCCCCATCCTCATTTCATTACATATGCATGTTCTGCCCATTTGGAACAGTTTTTGGAGCAGCGGCATAAGTGATGCTTGAGAGGTGAAAAGCAGTCACAGCTGGCCTGGGATCAATTGATTGGAAGAGTTCTTGACAGCCCTGCCCAGCTGATCCCAGCTGCACTCGATGCAGCTGCTCTGCACTGGTCTTAGCAGCCTGGGTTCCCTTCATGGTAATTGATTGCAGGTGAACAGAGCAACTCACTTCATACTGTCCTCAGCTGGCTGTCCAATGGAATAGAGGGCAGAGCTTATTCAGGGCAAAGCCCCAGCTTCATAGTAACCCCAGCACGTTAGTTCCGTGCTGAACTAGATCTGGTTGTATTCTTGTAGTCCTTGTGTAACAGTGGTGGGAGTTACTATAATATTATTTTAGTATTTAGTTGAGTTCACCCCAGTACTACAGCTATAACTCTTTAATTTCCCCAGAACACCTTGTTTACAGAGATCGTATGTGTATCTAATCATATGATTAAGGAGATCATGAGTGATCATGTTCCTAACTTCAAATAGAAATACCAGGTGCACTTTTACTATTATTCTCACTACCATACCCAGTGAAACTTGTAGCGTCAAATAAAATGAATACACTTTCAACAAATATTCTCCAGTCTTCATGCTTCTGGTAAAAAAAAGGTATATGATTTTGGAACTCTTACTAATAAAAATGAATTCATCCTATTTCTGCTTTCACAGACTATGAAGTTACTTTCATTATTTATCTCAGATAATTGCATATATATATATAGATATGCAAGTATATATATTTTATAGATAAATAATGCAAGTAGTAATATTATATATATATTATATATAATATAAATTATGCAAGTAGTAAGTAGTAATATATACAATATATATATTACTACTTGCATTATTTATCTATGAGGAGGGACTAATGTAAGATGCCCAGAATGAGGTATATCAGGAATAAACTGCTGAAGTGCACTGTAAAGAGGTCGGGACACTTTCACCACAGTCTCATCCCTGCTTCCAGCCTCATCCCTGCACCAGGTGTCACTGTTATCTCTGTTCAGTGACAAGACTGAACCACAGCCAAATATCACAGCCTAAGGGGGGGGGTACTCTCATTAATGTCCTGATAAGTGTTCAACTTCCTGTTCTTTGTAAAACAGAAAAAAAACCCACTCAAACTCGAAGCTTTTTTTTTTTTTTTAATTTCAATGCTGTAACCTGTCCTCCCAGGGTTGATTTCATGCTCCATCAGGATGTCTCTGAACATGGAGTAGGGATGCATTTCTCAGCTCAGAGTGAGTATAAACTGGTCCCAAAACACTGCTAGATAGCATACAGAGTTAAGGTAACATTCTTTCTAATTTTTATCCAGACATGAAAAGATATCTTGAAAGTCTGTAATTCTATTGTGTCTCATGGGTCAGGCTCACATCTTTTGTATATACTCATCAGCTAGATGTGTCCTGTCCTCTTGTTGTTTAAGCAACTTCTGGAGCCTGGACCAGGTGAAACAAACTGGAAGGAGACAATGAGCTGAATGGGATGGATGGGCTCAAAAGAACTTCAGTGTGAGTGGCACGGAATGGCTAAGCTTCTCCAAGAAAAACCCCATCTCTTCTTATGAAACATGGGCTTATGCAGTGTCTGTATGTATATGCCTCTGCGTATATATGTGTGTATCAATATGTATATATGTCTCTGTGTGTATATGTGTGTATCAATGTATGTATGTATCTCTGCATGTAGGCTGGTGTGTGTATATGTCTGTGTCTGTGTGT
>NW_021604633.1:8518554-8540335 GCF_004785775.1 Grammomys surdaster | reverse complement strand
TTGTGATATGTGCAGGGTATACGTTCAGGTAAACTTCCAGAGCCCAGAGAAGAGAATAATATATCCTGTTCTACTAGTCTATGCTTTATTCCCTTGATACAGAGCTTCTCACTGAAGCTGAGACCAGGCTGCTGCCAGGCAGCAAAGTCCACTGATTTCCCCCATTCTCATCTCTGCTCACCGTGCTGGGCTTACAGGGTTGTGTGCATTCACACATGACTTCTTACATGGATTTTTAGGATTTGATTTCAGGTCCTAGGTCTTGCACAGAGGAAGTTATAATCCACTGAGTCCCCAGCCCGGTTAGAATACGTTTTAATAAGAGCACATTCTTATCAGATATTCTAGGGCACCTATCAAACAGTATCCATCATCTCTATCAATCAAAAATTCTCATGACTTAAAAGACTGAAGTCTTACCTATAGACATATGCAGCACTGAGTTAAGTAATCAGAAATAGTTTAGAAGGCCACAGCAGGACAAAAGTAAGTGCTGCATTTTCCTGATGTCTACCAGAAAGTTTGTTTGTTCATATAATTAATAAAAGAAAACCCAGCTATTTCTACTATGCCACTTTGGTTTCTTTGCATATGATTTTAGAAGGTGTCACTTTTTATTGTTAAAATCCCCATCTCCCATTGCTCTCTCTTTGCTTCTTCTATCTCTGTACTCTACTTTCAGAAGCACATGGACTCAACCTCTGAGGATCCACAGGTAAGAAGTTCCATTTGGGCTCCCTTGCTCTGTGATCCATGGCTCAGTCTACTCTGCTGATTAGTGATGCTGAGATGACTAAGTAGGTCAGGATTCCAAGCTCACCATGAGACCAGGACAGTAACCTGCTGTGGTTAAGGTCAAGAGGAGAGCCTCAGTAAGCAGATTAGCCCTTTAAGATGCAGCAATGCAGTAAGCTCTCAATTCAGGAAGAAGTGTGTGTCCAGGGTGGCACTGTAATGGGTTGCCAGGCAGATGACTTTTTGTGATGTTCATGTTCGGTAGGGTTGTAACAGTTGAACCTGTGCTGTCTTGGCAATGTACAATCAAAAACTTCATGCATAAAGACTAAATGAAATGTTAGACTAAGACTAAAATGAAAGTTTTCTTTCTTTTTGTTCAGTCAGTAGAAGCCTACATAAGTAAAAAAAGACCTAGACTCCAAAAGAAATAATAAAATCCAGGAACAAAGTGGTAGACTAACACTTTAGGAGTACTTACAGGTTTTCTTAATGTTCTGATGCAAGACTGCTGTGCCAGCTTGACACAATCATGAGTAGGCTGGGGCTAAGGAATTTCTGTCAAGGAATTCCCTTGACCATACTGGCTTGTAGGCATAGCTGTGGGGCATTTTCTTGATTAATGATTGATGTGGAAGGACTCAGCCCACTTGGACATTGCCACCCCTGGGTAGGTGAGTTTGAATTTATAAGAAAGTAGGTTGTGCATTCCTGTAGATCCTGCGCCCCTAGATGGACCGGTCTGTCTGGCTTCACTGAGAGAAGATGTACCTAGTCTGGCAATGACTTGATGGGGGAAGGGGGGCGCAGGTAAGGGATAGGGGTGGGATTACACCTGTAAATCCAGCATGGTGAACAGAGATGAGAATGGGGAAATCACTGGACTTTGCTGCCTGGTGACAACCTGGTCCCAGATTCAGTGAGAGGCTCAGTCTCAAGGGAATAAAGCATAGATTGGTAGAGCGGGATATATTCTCTTCTCTGAGCTCTGAAAGTTTGCCTGTACATATTCCATGCACATATCACACACAGAGCAAAATTATACCTTCACCTTCTTAAAAAAAAAAGGGGGGGAAGTTGAAATGGGGGAGAACTTGCGTGAGGGAATATTGGAGGAGAGAATGGGCTAATATTTGGTTGTAAAGTGGAGGGGGGCGTCTGATTAAGTCCCAAGGAAGCAAGCCAGTCAACACTATCCCTTTATGGTTCAGTTTTTGCTTCAAGCTCCTACCTTGGTTTCTCTCAGTGATGGACTTTCACTTTGAAGTATAAAGTAAAATAAACCTCTGTCCCCCTAAAAGTTGCTTTTGGTTATAGTGTTTATCATAGCAACAGAAAGCTAATGACAGAAGTTGACATTTTGAAAGATACTACTATTTTTCACTTATCAATTGGTTGAGATTTCTATACACATGTGTGAAGAATCTATCCTTTATAGGTATAAATCATGATACCATTTACTGTTGCAGAATCAGATCTGCTCCTATACACTACTGAAACACACAGCTGTCCTATTTTGAAATATCGGTTAAAAACTTCTAAGATACTCCTCAATCATTTACATGCGTGCTAATGAATGTAGGTGGTTTACTCCATGCATTCCGAGTTAAGAGTGATCTAAAAGTTTCGTTTTATGATTGCCCTTGTTTCTGTCCTCACACAGATGAAATAAATCAGCACGGGACTTAGTCATCTCTTTGAAACATGAATATGTCTTGTTCTTTTTACAAGAACTATGGGTGGGAGCAGGGAAGATGCCTTAGTGGATAAAATGTTTGCCAGGCAAGAAGGAAGAATTGAGTCTGGATCCACAGTACTCAGAAAAAAGCCAAGCAGTGAAATCCCTATCTACATCTCCAGCTCTGCTCTAGCAGGGCTGGTGGAGAGGCCTGCTGATTCCCGAAGCTCAGTGGACAGCTCTGGCCAAACTGATGATATACAGGCTCAGTGAGAGACCTCCCCCTCAATAAATAAGATGGAGCAGGTATGAGGAGTAGAGCTGGCTTTGACCTCTGCCCCCTGCGTACATGTATATATTGAGGGACATGAGATACCATCCTTACTTCCCTACCCCGACACATGCTTAAACTTTTCCTGGAGCTTCACTGCATTATTCATGAAGCCTTCACTTTTCCCCCACTGCCCTTCCAACTTAAATCTTTCCACCACAGCATTCTCCTTTGCTACCTTCATTTACAAATGTCACACTATCCTCCCACTCCTTTAAGGCATATTCCTTTGAAATGGCCAATTTTGTTTCCTGACTTCTTCCTCATATACTCATAATTAAACACAAATAACTGAAGATTCAATCTAAGACTCTTATATGAGAGAGAACATAAGCTGTTTTTCTTTCTGGATCTGGATAGGCAATTGTCAATAATCAGTCATGGATGGAAGAGGATCTCATGGGGCCCTATCCTTCCTGCTGAACCACTGACCACTGATCAATGTTCCAGAGGGAGGGTCTTGTCTTTAATTGTGTGTTCACTAGTAGACACTTGCAGATTTGTAAAGAGGAAGGGGTTTTGACAACAGTGGAGGGAGATTAGAGAGGGTGTAAATGAGAAGAATCAGAATACACTCTATGCATGTATGAAATTCTCAAAGCACAATTGACAAAAATACTATAAAATATTTTAAAACTTTCTAATTTGGAAAAATTCTAGTTATGAAAAATTATCAAGATAGTAAAGGTTATAGATATCAGGCTACATAAGAACCTTCTTGTTTGCTTGTTATTCTCATGAAAGGCACCATATATTTTGGGAAGAATGCCAAATATGTTGGAAATTGAAGTGTTTTGTGTTGTTTTCCATCTGAAGACATTGTTTATGTTCATGAAATCATAGGTTAAAGGCCTCCCAGAAACACAGATATTAGAAACATTGCTTATATACAGTTATAAGCAGATCATATAATAATTTGACATTTTCAAGCTAAGATATTTATAATTTCAGCAAAAATTAATTCCACAAAGAACTACATAACTTTAATAAATTCTAATTAAAAATCCCGATTATTTTTCAAGCATTAAGAAAGACCAACTCCAGGCGCTAAAGAAACTGTGGTATAAAACAGTTTCCATGTTTGTCATGACAGTCCTTTTACAAGTCTTCCACAGTCACATCAGCAAACGAACAAAAATGGAACGGTCTTACTGAGGTAGGACTCCAGAAGGACAAAGGCCACACACTTCATGGCTTGGTCTGGAAGTTAACATACCTGCTTCACATAGCTGGGGACTCTCCAGGGCTCCAGGGATATGGGACATATCTAGAATTTTTAATTCATTGAAAATAGTCACTCAAGAAAAAGCAGATTCCCCTTTTCTCAAACTTCAATTTCACAAAGCATTTGTAATGTATTGGAACATATATTGACATATATGTTACTCATTACAATATACATGTATATATATATATATGTCATGTTACATTATTAGTATGTATATATATGTATATATATATATGTCATGTTACATTATTAGTATGTATATATATGTATATATACATATATATGTAATGCTGACATGAGGTAATCTTTAATGATTAAATTTATATTGTCAAATTAATATAAGTACTAAAGATTGGTATCTTATGGGGTAGGGAGGGGAATAACAGGATATAGATAATATGAAGAATCTGAAAAATCATATAGGATCTCTCAGTGAAACTGTTTATCAATTAGATCATAAAATAAAACTAAGAATAAGTTAAATGGCATCACATGACCTATAAAAATTGTGCAGAG
This sequence comes from Grammomys surdaster, assembly GCF_004785775.1. NCBI lineage: Eukaryota > Metazoa > Chordata > Mammalia > Rodentia > Muridae > Grammomys > Grammomys surdaster. The sequence goes on along the minus strand of NW_021604633.1, from coordinate 8,535,847 downwards.
CAAAGAAAAGGAATGAACAGACTGAAGACTTGTTCTGGCCTGAGCTGCTGCTCCGGTCCGTGGGTCAGGGTCTAGCAAGAGAGAGAGTGGAGATGGAGGGGCAAGAGATGCAAAGAACGGAGACAAGACAGAGTCTGATCAAGTCTCTCCTATTGAAAGGAAATCCTGGGTATTTATATGCTTTTCCACTATGCCACATGCCTTGCAGCATGGATACCACGTGCACCTTGCAGCTGGAGCACTAAGCAGCAAAACAAGATATGTGAGAAAAACAAGATGTTTATCAGAGTGTGCTCAGCTGTTGTAGGCTGTTGAAAAACAATTCTCTTGTCAGGGTATATGGTCTGAGATGGCTGCAAGGATGATAGCCGCCTTCTGCTAGAAGTTGGCTCCCAACAAAGAGTGAACTTATAGACTGGCAGAGAATCTGTGCTAGCCATTCACCTGGTAGAACATTAACATTTGAAATGAAGAAAGAACTCAAAATGGGAGGCACACAAGAATGAGCAAGCCAATCAATAATTGGAAATGATTTCATGAGTTCTTAAATTTTTATATGAGGCAATGTTCTCCAGATAAGTAATACCCTTTGAACACACTCCACGTAATGACAGCTAGAGAGGATGTATGTGCATAACCACTATAAAAAACTATATAAAGTTTCAAAAGAAAAAAAAGAAGAAAACCCTGCCTAGATTCAACCAGCCTACTCTGAGTATATCTGTTGAAATAATGTAATTTACAAAAAAAAAAAAGTGGATGAAAGTAGATGACATCCTGTTAAGTGAGATCATCTAGATATAGGAAGGAAAACGTTTCATGTTTTTTCTCATTTGTGAAAACTGAAAGAGAAAAGGCCTGAAATTGGAAGACTTACTTTAAATTTGCAGAGCAAAGGGCTTGGGGAGAAAGAGACTGGAGGACGAAGATGGAAGGTATAGTCAAAGTCACAGAATCCTTTTCTTTGCCCAGTTATCATGATTGAATAATTAGAATAAAAAACCATGTAGTGTGGAATAGCTTATAAATCATGACGTTCGAACATTACTACGTAGTCTGTAACAACATAAAGATATCCAGATGTCAGCACATATCCAGGTATAAAGAAAGAGGTATCTTACTACCTAGGGAGCAATCTTCTCAACATCTAACATCACAAGTGAGAAAACTAGCAAACATTATTAAACTTATTATGTTGAAATTCCAACATACTTTGTTGTGTTTGTTTGGCAAAAATTACAGTGATAAAGTGCAGAAAAATTTGAAATAATTTTAATAGTTTCTATTTGGTGTCTAGCAAATATGATAAATATAAATATAATGAAAATTTAAAAGCATGACATTTGACATTGGGTAAATCAATATATTTTGATGCTTTCCAATATTTTCCTAGTTTTTGCAATTAATTGATGCTTTTAAAGTATGCTTTGAGTAAAATGGTAGTTTATTTTAGAGTATCTTTATGTGTATCAACTATGACAACTACTTTTCTGCTTTAAATATGAATTCAGCAAAGCAGAGAGAACTGTGGAGAAACATCAGTGAACACAAAGGTTCAGTAAAGCAACTGAGTGTTCTAAATATTGGCTTGCTTATTTTTTCTGCTAAAGACAACAATAATAATAACACAACAACAACAACAACAAGCCATTGAGCTGGAGGCTAGCCCAGCAGGTAAATGTGCTTGCATGCTTTGGTGCTCACAATGACACACATATAAACAGGTCAGAGAATGAATAAACAGAAGGGATAACTTAAAAAATATATGTTCAGTGTTAATATTCTTCAGTTTTACTTGAAAGATGGAGTCTTTTCTTTTTAATCCTTTTAAACATTTTTTTCATATGTAAATATTCCATGCTGTTGAAGTAAGAGGAACTAGTCCATGTACTAGCTAAAGGAGTTAGTCATCTCAAATTTTGTGACTATGTAAACTCAGGGTCACTGTCATGTCTATCAAAGCTTTGGCCTAGGGACTTGGTGCCATGATAATTTTGCTGAATACGCCATTGGTACTGGCCATTAGGCTGCTTGAGCCTTCTTTAGTTTGTATCAAGATGGAAAGAGGCAGTTCACTAACATCAGCCTTTGTAGATACGAGAATTGCTATGTGCACTGCTTGTCTTACTAATAAACCCTGTATGTATAGTGAATTTATTTGTTGCTCCTTAGAATACTATAGCTATCAAGAGAACATTAGAGAAACTAATCTGTCCAACATTATAATGAAATAAATTACATTTGTAAATCAGTTTAATTTGATAAAAACAAACAAGTGACACTGAGGGTGAGGCTTGGTTCTGAAATATGCCTCAAATGTTTGTACCTGAAAGGCTTGAGACCATGACTGTGATGCGATTGGGAAGTGAGGGAACATTTTGAAGATGTCATCTGGTGTAAAGGGTCAGTATTCAGCGGATGTCCCTCAAGCTGGACTCCTCTGTGGGACACCTGTCTCTTGCCTTTCCCAAGTCTTGCTTTGCTTTCTGGCTGCCAGAGAGTCAGGAAGCTTACTTCATTATGCGTTCCAAGATGCATGATGCGCTCGCTCAGAACAAGTTCAAAAGCAGCGTGGCCAAATCTTCAAGAATGTGAGCACGAGTGAATTCTTCCTGCTTCTAAGTTTGATCATCTCAGCCATTTTTTGTCACAGTGATTAAAAATAATAATGATGATGATGATGATGATGATGATGATGATGATGATGGAATGGTACTGCTAGGACTGTTTTGGGTTCTTAGGGACCTGCTAAAACTTGACTTCTTCACTTAAAAAGGCTGCGGCAAGAGGCATGAAGCTGTATCCTCTGCAAGGTTTTGTGCTATTTTGCATCATCTAAATGACCAGATCCCGCCTACTGAATGAGTCAGGAATCGGGACTCTGTGACTCCTCTTGGGTTGGCTGTGCTGAGCTAAACACTCTTCAGAAGAGATGAGTCACATGGCTTCAGCTCCTTTGCCACAAGCCATCCCTCGGCGCTCACTTCATCCTTGTTTTAATGGGATGGGAGTTTTTCACAGTTATCATGGGAAGTGTTATAAAAAGACCATGATGTTCTGGCATATTTTATTGACTCCCCTGTCTGTGAGTCTTTCCTGCTCGTCTCTGCTGTTCTGCTTCTCACTCTTACATGTGCACGGCTTTACATACTGAGGTTTTGTGTTATGTCCTTTCTTGAGCACAGGTTCTGGTGAGATGGCAAGGTCAATAATTTTCCTCTTTCCAGTCCAGGGCATAGTCTAGTGCTGAGGCTGGAAAGGCTTGGTAAACTTTCAGACCATTCCAGAATGTTTTCTCAGGGGGAAAAAATGTAACTTTTGATTAATATTGCTATGTATCTAATAGGTTTGAATGTTACCAAAAGAATATATACCTCTAAGTTCTCAGAGCAAACCGCACATAGGTGAGCAGCTCTCTGGGTGCACACCTTTTGTTTGCAGTGTGGACTGTTCTTTACCTCTGGAGTTTTTTGGAACTCTAAAGTCATTTCTAAGTATTTTAAACATTGAGTCACTGCTAGCTTTCTCAGTGTTTACAAAAGCTATTTTCTACTTAAATTTAATCTGTTTCACTTGTCATTTTTTTTTAACGTAGCTTTCTCCTGGATTTTAATGGTCTATATATGGCTTAGTGACTGCATGATGTTTAAGGTGTTTGGATGCCAATTGGAGACTTCATAAAAGGAGGTCACTTGGAGTTCAGAAATGTTTAGAAAAGAGAATGAAACCTTGCAAATTTCTCCTTGGGGTTAGCAATTTAGGTCCGTGGGCTGTTTGCAGTCAAGATGTTCTGACTGTGATGAGAGATTGTGAGTCACAAAAGACAGAGCAAAAAAAAAAGACAAAGGAAGCAATGTTGCTTGGGGCACAGGGTTCAGATCCACTGGGTCCACGGTGTTTACAGAAGTGTGTATTTAAGGTCATCAATGCATTAAGCTGACGCACTTACTGCGTTTGAAATGGAATTTTTTAAGCTTTAGGCCTTTAAGCTTTTCCTAAAAAGATTGCTCCTAATTGTGGAACATTTACTACAAAATACAAGTCAGGAAAGTGGAGCTTTTGAATCTTTTATTCACTTTTTGTTTGGTCTAGAGAGGAAACAGAATTTAAGATTATCATTTACACATGTAGCTAGCTGTGCTTCTTCAAATATAGCTGGCTAGAGTAGCCATTGAGAGACAGACAGAGACCTGGCAGAGGTGACCGACAACCAGCTTCTGGCTGGAGGAAACATTTACACAGAACTCCTGGCTTCCCTTCAAGTACTGCTTTTGGGAGGGATTTATAGGTCAGATAGCTCAGCAGCTTCAGCTTGTTGCCCACCGTACCTCAACAAAGCTTGTGCATGTTTGTACAGCTGGCCTGGTAGCTGTGGGAGTCCCGAGAATCCCATAAGCCCCCATCCCTTTACCTCCCCTTCACCATTTACCAGCACACAAATACACAGAGCGAAACTGTCTGACTAGAGCTTAAAGGCCCTCAATTCCAGGCCTGTTTATTTTCTTTCCTTGATTTCCTGCTGCTACAGTGAGTGAATGATATTTCCCTCTTTCTTTCTTTCTTCCTTTCTTTCTTCCTTTCTTTCTTCCTTTCTTTCTGTTTTTAGACCTATTTGTCTATCAGCGTCTGGTAGAGACTTTGACCCTAATTTATGGAGCATTGGTGATATTATTTTGTGTGCCTCTCCTCTTACCTAACCCCCCTTTAACTCCAACTTCTTTCTTTTAAACTGCATTTCATTTTTTTTTTTCATATTTGGACTTGATGGGGGATTTACCCAAAGGAAGGAAAGAAAAACATCCCAGGGCTCTTCGAGTGTAACTTCACCCGGAGGAAGGGTGTTATTTTAATTACTACTGAACCCATTCTGTGGGGAGGCCTGTAAATGCTTGATGCAGCTAGGAGAGTTGCAGTTAATATGCCTTTTGAATCAGGGCCACAAACTACAAAGACTGCCATCTGGGGAGGCATTACATTTGTAAGGAAAAAACAGTGGAGACTTTTCTTCAAATGAGCTTGTAAATTCCATTCAATCTTAGATTCTTTCTTTTTCTTCTTAAAGCAATCCTTCCATGTTTATTTAAAACAATATTAATTAACCAGACAAAATACAGAGATTTTGAATTTCAGTGACAACTGAGACACTCAAAGATTTTCTCCATCACCCCTAAAGCTGCTTCCCTAAATCTCTTGAATTGGAAAAGCACCAAACAGAGGGAAAAAAATATTTTCTGCATGTAAATAATCCATAACTTTGTTTCTTCATTTAAAGCAGAATGAAACGCATTCAAATGCATAAAAATAGTGCATCACTTAATTTCTAATGTTGGAAAGAACTGGTCATCCTTCATCTTTTGAATTTAGCTGTTTTGGCAAATGATGTAGGAAAGAGAGACCAATGGAATCAGACAAAACTGAGTTCAAGTCTCACTGGTTATGCAGCACATTGTTCAAAGGCAAGGCATGCAAACATTTGGAGCCTTGGACTCTTCCATCTGGGAAATGGGAAAAAATAGCACTTCTTTGCCAGCCAGGGCTGTTGAGAGAAGCAAATGATAGAATGGCTGTCAAGGTCCTTTATACATGGAGAAATTTTATATTGACATAAATCTTCAGTCATCTTACAGTGCCAAAATTTTAAATTATTCTTCCTATATGAACTCGTTCTTTCTTAAGGGCATATATTCATGGCAACTCCTTAATTGCTAGAAACTACGATTCTAAAGTTTGAGGAAAATCCAAATTACTAATGAGAAATTCCTTTGTGTGAAAGTTCTATTTACACTGTGTCTTTAAACAAATATATAAATACTATTTTTGTCAACTCAGTCTAATGATATTAAGAAAAGAGTGCTCAAGATCTTATTTCAAAACACTCCAGGATGCTTACACATCACAGTTTGTAGACACTTTATTCATACTTTGCCAGAAAATCTTCTAATGTTTATGCTTTTCTTTGTTGAAGCTCCCAGTTCAAAGATCCCAGGGAACTGCAAATTTCCAGGCACTGAGTTAGTATAGAAAACACAGAGTGGATTTTGAGTTACATTGGACTTGATACAACTGCCTTACCGCTAAAAACAGTTTTTAAAAGTCATTTTGCATTGCATTGAAAAGGAATTAAGAAGAGTCTGAGAGAACAATGGCTAAGCAAGTATTTACCCAGGAATCTATCAGTAAATACTTTGGTTTCCATGGGGAACATTTTTCAGTTGATTCTCTCAGCTGCTCATACCTTCGATCTCAAAACAACCCCACTATGGGGCATTGAAGAAGGCGTTACCTCTATGATATTGTGTTATTTCACTGTCCTTATATCACATAGGTACAGACATCTATAACTACATCTAGGCTTCTATGTTTCCACTTTTAATATTTCCTTACCTGAAGCATTTTACAAAAAGAAACTTGGAGACTATCACTGTTCTTTTACTGAAGACAAACACTTAATGGAAAATTAAGTCTGATTTGTTTTATCTCTTTATGAAAATGTATCTGTATTTTTATGTATTCATTCTTACTATTCTGTTCAGTGACTTAAAAGGGACTTAATTCAAAGTTTTCACTAAAGAAACAAAACCCCAGATTAGTGTAAGCCTTTGTATGCTCTGTGCTGTGATACTCTAGGAGATAGAATTGTTTTGATCATGAGTTTTATCCCCGGGATTATTTTAGTACCTCTCTTAGAAGGACTTGCCTGATGGGAACCTATCTTTTTCTCCCTTAATGGTCTTTGTGGTGGAATTACATGAAATATCATTGCCAGGTTAGGCTTGTTTTCTTAAATGTCCAGCAAACACTCCCCATCAACTGTCCTCATGCTTTAATGGGACTAGCTCACAATCCCAAGATTTTTCTAAACAATTCACTTAGTTAAGTAAAGAGAGGGCATTGGAACTTCTAGGTAACTTCTAGGCTTAAGCCAACAGTTGAATACCTGGTTGAATATGTCTGTTAAGGAAACAGTAATAAATCAAAAATCATTAATGAGTTTTCTAGCATAGGTGGGGAAGAAGATATGGCCATGATGAATTTCCCTAGTGAAAAGCAGTAGACTGTTGCATGGTATTAGAGGTTGAACAGCTGGCCACTGTTTATGAAAGCAGCCGGCCTCTTATCCATAGACAGGAAAGAGAGTCAAGCCAAAGCCTCTTTTCAAGACACAGCTGGAAGACTTTCATAGCTCAGAGAAAGATTTAACATCCCTGTTTCTTCCTTACAGATATGGGAAGAAGGGAATATCGCAGAAATAAAAAAGTATGTTTATTGATTCTTTATTCTATAAACACATGTATCACTTTTGGGAGTGAACTCTATCATTTAAGAAGTTATCAAAAAGCAGGGCAATGATTTAATCACTATATAAAGATAAGAGACAAATTATTCATATAACTGGAGAAAAAGAGAACAAAAACACAGTCAAAGATTATTTTCAGTTCTTCTTTGGTTTCCTTATTTACACTAATGAATAATTTAGCAAGAAAGCATTTCTTGAAGAGATTGTGAGCAACTTACTAAGCCAATCATTTAGTAAGCTTTCTCTTTATTATTTTATATATCCAGTGAATTTTATGTCCAAAGTAATTATTCAAAAAACATTCTTTGGATAGGAAAGTTAGGAGGAAATAAACTGTGTTTTATTATTCTTATTCCTTTTTTATTTCATTTTTCTATTGGCAAAAGTATTCAATTTAAAAAAATAAATGAGTAATATTGTCAGAGTTACAAGGTATTTTAGGTAACTAAGAAACAGATCAAGATTAAAATACAACTTTTTCCCACAAATAAACTCACTTTCACTGGGCAGTTGTTTGCAGGAAGTATCAAGTTGCCTTATTTTAACAGGTGACATGGTTTTGGAGGAAGAAAAATACCTCATCCTCCTAACACTGTTAGAATTGTCTTACTAATTACTAGTGGTCTTTTCTGTAACACTTGTAAGTGTCCCTAACTTCTAAATTAAAACAACTCGTGCTTATTTGGGGTAAAGAGATTTAGAAAGATTATATTAAGAAATAAATATATGTGTGTTTTATTATGAAATAAAACTGGATGCTTGGCTCATTTGTCCCAGTAAGTTACATTTGAATTCTGAAGAAAAGATAAAGTTGAAAAGAGCTTGACTTACCATAGTTTATTTTTTCTTTTTTAATTGACTCAGCTCTTTTTCTTTTCATTTTTTATTGGCTATTTTATTTATTTACATTTCAAATGTTATTCCCCTTCCCGGTTTCCTTTCCACATGCCCGAATCCCTTTCTCCCTCCCCCTGCCTCTATGAGGGTGCTCTCCCACCTGCCCACCCACTCCTGCCTCAGCAGCCTAGCATTCCCCTATCCCGGGTCAACAAGTCTCCACAGGACCAAGGGACTCCCCTCCCAGTGATGCCAGATAAGGCCATCCTCTGCTACATATCCAGCTGGAGCCATGGGTAACCCCTGTGTACTCTTTGGTTGGTGGTTTAGTCCCTGGGAGCTTTATGGAGTCTGGTTGGTTGATATTGTTTTTTCTTCCTATGGGATTGCAAACCCCTTCAGCTCCTACAGTCCTTTCCCTAACTCCTCCGCTTGGGTCCACACGCTCACTCCAGTGTTTGGCTGTGTACATCCACATCTGTATTGGTCCAACTCTGGCAGAGCCTCTCAGGAGACAGCTATACCAGGCTCCTGTCTGTAAGCACTTCTTGGCATCAGCAATAGTGTCTGGGACTGGTGTCAGCAGATTCAGTTTTTAACATTTCCATATACATTTAGATTTTGTATATATCAGATTATATTATCTGTTTCATTAATTTAAATTTTTCTCTTGTTTATATATGCAGCTGGAGTTGTCATTTAGCTTAAACACTAAAAGTACAGCTTTTTTTTTTAGCTGTTTTTGCTTTTTTGAAGACTGAAAACAGAATTTCAATAGCCATGCCTATTCTCATTTCATCACAATTAATAAACATTAAACTAAAAGAAAACAACTTTGAGAACTTAGCTTAAAGTTTGCAACATTAGATCAAGGTAAGTGCCAGTATACATACGCTTTTCTTTTTCTTGCCTTTCAAATTTTAGTACTCAGCATATATCTACAGCTCTGACTTCTAGTCTTTCATCTCATTGTTTGATAAAAGGCCGTGCTATCCCCTGATAAGACTTATGATATGGGTTCTAAATAGATTTTAGGTTGTGGTTCTGGGAAGTAGAATGCGGGGCCTTTTGCATACACACTATTCAAGTGCTCTACCAATGAGGTCCACTCCATCCCACAATTTAACCCTAAGAGATTCAGCACATTTATTTTTCCCATACCATTGCTAAGCAGTCCTTTTCCAAGAGGACATAGATTTAAACTTAGTTTTACTGATGTCATTGGTATTCCTTTATTCAAAAAATATTGTTCAACTCTTAGGAGGCGTGCTCCTACACAGGCTCAGAAATAATACAGTAGGCAGAGTTAACATCAGTGCCTCCGAATCAATGTGCGGATGTGAAAATGCCTTCAGTTTGCTGAAGTTTAAACAAAATAAAAGGGAAAACTTCCCTGAAGATGTGCACACATGTGTACATACACACATAGGCATACATACACAGCATGTAACTTTGTATTGTGGAACTTTTGCTGCAAGCCAACTCTATGAATCTTTTCTTATATTTTTATTAATAGTATCATTCAATCTGAATAAAATGTAATGCTTTCAGAGATAACTGTTTTCACTGGGCAGCAAGTGTTCACACAATTAAGAAAGAACCTAGACAGAGCACACAATAACTAAGTATTATAGTATACAAAGGAGTAGAATCTTTGGACCTTATTAAGAAATTTTATGGCTTCTCATTTATATTTGAATGATAAATGCACTTGACTATATGTTTATGTGCTATTTAAGAATAAGGAAGTACTTTCCATTTTTTATATGCAGATTCCCAGTTTTCCCAATATAATTAATTGAAGAAATTATTCTTTTTCCACTATGTGTTCTTGGCACGTTTTTCAAATATTAGGTGACCATATACTGAGTGTGTCTGGCTTCTCTGTTCTTTTTCATTGGTCTGTATCTGTACATATTTTGATTGTTGTATCTGGATATTGTTTTGATTGTTGATGAGAATAATGCAGTTTGATGCATTCCATTCTGTTCCTCTTGCTTAAGATAGTTTGACTATTCAGATCTACTGTAATTCCAGAGGAGTTTGAACTCACCTGCTAATTGGGCATTTTGACAATACAAAGTCTCCCAATCAATGAGTAGATGATATCTTTCCACTAACTTGTAGCTTATTTGGTTTCATTGACACTGTTTTATATCTTTCAGTGTATATAATTTATTTTCTTAGCTCAACTAATATGTAGGTGTTTTAATTTTATGCTGTTGTAGAGGTGTTTATTTTACTAATATATTATCAAATAGATTTTTAATAGTGAATAAAATTGAAGCTGGTAATTACACGTTGAGTTTATATTCTGCAACTTTAATGAATTAATTTTAGTAGTTTTGGACATGATAGTAAGTATTTTCTGTATTGAATACCATGTTATCTATAATAGACACAACTTTTTCTTTTTCAATTTGACTTTTACTGTTTTTCTTGCCTTACTGGTGTGGCTATCACCTTTAATACTATGTTAAACAGAAGCTACTCACATGTCCAACATTCTCTCCTTTCCATCTTGGAGGAAAAGCTCTCAGTGTTCTTGCCCAACCCCCAGCCCCTTTGAGTGTGACATTAGCTGCAAATTTATTATACAAACTTATGATCTTGTTGTGATTCATGTCTTCTAATTGTATAAGAACTTCCATCATGAAAATAATCAAAAATGATAAAAAAAATATTCAAGTGATTCCATTAAGATGATCTTTATCTCTCACATTATAAATGTGGTAGATTACACTTACTGATTTATGTTATCAAGTTGTCCTTATATTATGAGGATAAATCCTAGTTAATCATGCTATATTTTTATTGTTGTACTTAATATTATTTGTTAGTGCATTATTGAGTATTTTAGTATCTATGTCTCATCAGGGATATTAGCTGTTTATTTTATTGAAGTTTCTTTTTTGGGGTTTGGTGTCATGGTATTGCTGGCATTACGAAATGAATGTTCCCTCCTATTATTGGAAGAATTTGAGAAGATTTTACATTGATTCTTTAAATAGTTCTTTACAGTTCACCAACAGTGACATCTACTCTATTTCTTTGAAAGCACTTTTGATAACTAATTGAAGTTCTTTACTTACCCTTAATATCTTCAGACTGTTCTACTTATCTTAGGCCATTATAATCTGTCTTGTCACTGTACCACATATTAGCTAATGTATAATAAACATAAATGTATTGGTTCATGGTTCTGGGTGCAAGAAAGTCCAATGTCAAGGCTCTGGTGCCATAAAACGCAGAAGATGCCACTTGGACAAAGGCAAAGAGAGGCCAAGAAAGAAGTAAGTATGTTGTATTGAGAAATTTGGTTTCTTTAGCAATAAAGAAATACTGTAAGAACGTGGTTTTATTTTAATTCCAGGTGTAGGATATGGGGCTGCTTCAGATTGTCCACAACAGTTGACTATGATTTGTTTCATGCTCTAGTAGGGGTATGGTTTTGCCATTTGCAGATAGTTTCTACAGCTGTGTGACATTTGGAATTCTCAGAATTTTTCAGAGGATATATAAATGGTAGAGCCCCAACAGAAGGGGCTGTTCGGCTGATTGGTGGTTGGATGCTGTTTGTTGTCATTTGTTGTGGTTTGTCAAGTAGTAGTGTGTGATGAGACAAAAGAAGACATTAGATATCCTGATTGTGAAGATCAAATTTGCCCCAAGGAACTGGACACCCCTAATCAGGAGGAAGTAGTCTAGTGATAGCTTCCCCCTCTGTTCATCCTTTTCTTCCTCCTACCCAGTGTTAGGATGTTGAAAGGGTAGAAGTTGAAGGGTAAAGAAGGGTGAAAGAAAAGCATCCCACAAAGTAGTCAAATGTCTGGTTGCAGCCCATCTTCTTGATGATGACATAAAGCCATTTATTAAGACATCTGAAAAGTCTTAAGTCGTAATGCACTTTCAGTGGCAATTACATTTCACTGTCAGTTGTGAAAGTGTGAACAGTCATTCACAACAGATCATACTTTCTTCCTCATTGCATTTTAATAATTTGAATGTGTTTAGGAAACTTCACATGTTTTTTATGCTATCTGATATGTTGACATACGATCATTCACAGCATCTCTAGGATCTACATGTCTCTGACGGTAGTTCTATTCAGTGTTTCTTTTCCATGTTTGTTTTATCTATTTGTTCATTTGCCTTTTATTCTTAAAGTACCTAATGATTTGTGTTTTATCTTTTGACAAGCCAGCTCTTATTTCACTTGACTTTTCTATTTTTCTCTGTTTCATTCTTTACTGCTGTTGTCATTATTTACTTATGATAATTTTGGATATATCTCCTCTTCTATATTTAGATCCTCGAGTTCTTTGTCTTCCTTATGCTATTTAATTAGTTTCATCATTTCATCTTAGAACTATTTTGCTGTACCTCTTAATTTTTGAGATTTTGAATGTCTATTTTGTTTGTTTCAAGACTTTTTAAATTTTCCCTTTGGGGATGGTGAGATTCTCAGTAGATAGAGACATTGTATATAGACCTGATGACTGAAGTTTTAAGTTCAATCACTGTATCCCACAAGTTTGCAAGAGTGTGACTTTTCAGACCTGTTTTCCAACTCCACCCACATGCCCTGGCATATAACAGCTGTACTTACACACATCTAGAATAAATAAAGAAATAAAAATGTAAATTTCACTTTCGATTTCTTCTTTGACCTATTGAATGTTAAGGAGGCCATGTTAAAAATCCTTAATTGGGAATTTTCCATATTTTGTTCTGTTATTCAATTTCTCTTTTGATACAATAAATTTGAAAAATACTTCATATAATGTTAGAGGTCTAAGTTTGTTAAGATTTATTTTGTTGCCTACTATACAGTCTATCTTGGAGACTTTTCTGCATGTATTCAATAAGAATGCACTTTCTGCTTCTGCTAGATTGTTCTCTTTTAAATATATCTGTGACAACTGGCTTAAAACTGTATTTTTATTTCATTGTTTCTCATTGCCTTCACTCTAGTCAATCTGTCATTGAAAGTGGAGTATTTAAGCCTCCTACATCACTATGTAGCTGCTCATCTCGAAATTCATATTTGTGAATATTTGTTTTATGTACTTAGGTGTTTGCTTCAATATACATGCATACTTACAATTGTTAAACATATTTGAAGAATTTATTTTGAATTATCATCATGCAATTGCGTTCTCTTTGGTTTTAGTTTTTTAACCTAATGTTTCTTTTATGTGATAAAAGTTTAGTTTTGCCTCCTCTCTTGGTTTCTATTTGCATGCAGTATTTTGATTTATCCTTTACGTTCAGCCTGTGTGCATCCATAAAGCCAAAGTCAGTTGTTGAGGTTTGTTCTATTGCTATATATTGTAATTCTATGTACAGGCTCCCAAGATCTAGTTGCCCTAAAATGAGAGAGTCCACATGTAGACACTAGTGACGCTATATTACCTTGCCCCCATGTTTTTTCTGATTGGTGAATAAAACTGCCAACAGCCAATAGTTGGGAAGAAGAGACATAGGAGGGGTTTAAGGTTCCCTTGGCTTGGAGTCAGAGAAAAACCACAAGGAAGAGGAGAAGAAGGTGGAGATAGGAAAAAGCCACCATGGGTTAGGTGAGTCATAAAATAATGGCCATGTGGGTTGGCTAATTGGAGTTAAGAGCAGCCCAGACATAACATGGCAAATCATATAATGAGATTATGGCTGGGAAATAGACATAAAGCATAGAGGATACATATCTTCCCAGCTCTTGTGCTGATTAAGGCTTAGTTTAAATATAAATTTGTGTTTTATCTGGAAACTAAATGGTTAGAAGAGGTATAGAAACCCCAGGTTGGAATAAATATCTCTACAACAGTCAGTCTCATAATTAAAATATTGTTGAGTCTTCTTTTAAAACTCTGAAAGTTAACTCTACATCTTTCAATTAAAGAAATTAATCTGTTTATATCTTATTATTGATGATATAGTTTTGTAAATGCCATTTTATAATTATTTTCAACTCATTTTGTATATCCTTAGAATTTTTCTTCTCTTTCTGGTTTCCTTTGTGGTTTGATGATATTTTCTAGTGTTATCTTTGACTATCTTTTTTTTCTTCTGTAGGAGTTTTCTTTTGTTTATTATGAGGCTCATATATAATGTCTTATAATTTTCATAGTGTTATTTAGCCCTAACCACTTTCCTTTGATCATATAAAAAATCTTACACTTTTGAATACTATATTCAAAATGCTATAATTAATATTTTTATAGTATAGTCATTCATAAATTATTATAACTAGAGTCAACTTAAAGTTCTGTTTTTAAACCTTTCTGGAGAAATTGTGTTTTCTACACAACCACTGTGTTATAAGCTAATATGAATTTAATTCTGTACCTATACTTTAGCAATTAGCCTTATATGCTCATAATCATGAAGGCTGCACATTATCATCCTTCGTTTTACCTTAAGAATTTGTCTTCTCCTGAGAATTCTTGGAATACTAATGTAATATTGATAAACTCGTTGAATATTTTTGTTGTAGTGTTTATTTCTTTGTTTAGAAACGTGTGCGTGTGAGTGTAATGAACTCTTTGCTTTTGTAACGTTATCATGGTCCTCTTTTGAGGCAAAGCTCTGTTAGTAAGAAGATTTAGGGCTATCAGGTTTTAATTTTTTAATCATTGTTTTGAAAATATTATTTTCCTCTCCAGGTCTCTAAAGTTTCTGATGAAATCCACCCGCAGTCTTCCAGGGCTCTTTTTTTACCTAGGTGCATTGGAGAGTCATTTTGCCCTTGAGGTTCTTAGTGAATTCTTCATTGGGTTGAAACTGCTTGGAAAGCTTTGAATTTAAAGGTAATCACTAATCAAGATGATAATGATCAAGGAAGATGTGACTGGAGGGAGTAGCTAGTCAGGGCAACTTCCAGGAACTCTGAACCTTCTAATTCATTTTTTTGTATAAAACTGCTCCAGAAAACAAAATTTGATGTTAATCTAAATATTTGTTCTAAAAAGAAATTAACTTGTGATGATAAAAATAATATCCTCTCATTCACATTCTACATCAGAAATCAAGATACATTTTAATATTTATGTGTTGATAATAAAAGAACTAAATATTATACATTACAGACATGCTCCCTAAAATGAACATAAATTCTTTCAAGAAATCAAGAATTTAATGTGCATATGCGTGTGCGTGTGCGTGTGTATTCATATATATCTTCAGAAGGTGGAGAGATTAAAGCAGAGTTTTGTGGTAGTATTTTTCAGTGATATATAGATAAGGCACTTCTTATTACCCTAGAGCAATGGAAACTTCCAGTAATCTATGATGGTGACTCTAACTAAGCAGTGGGAGATATGAAGTCTGAACAGGCATCTCCTGTAACCAGGCAAGACTTCCAATGGAAGAATAGACACACCAACCCAACCACAAAACCTTTGGCCTACAATTTGTCCTGCCTACAAGATGTACAGGGGCAAAGATGGAGCAGAAACTGAGAAAATGGCTTGTTCAGCTTGAGACATGTGCAAGGAAGCCCACCCCTGACACTGTTAACGATAGATATTCTGCTATATTTGCATACAGGAGCCTAGCGTAGCCATCATCAGAGAGGTTTCACACAGCAACTGATGGAAACAGATGTAGATACAACCAAACATTAGGGGGAACTTTGGGAATTAAATGAAAGATGAAGAGGAAAAATCATAGGAACAAGAGGAATCAAGGACACCACAAGAAAACCTACAGAATCAACTAACCTGGGTCCATTGTGCCTCACAAAGACTGAATCATGAACCGGAGAGCATGCATGGGACTGAACTAGGCCCTCTGGGCACATGTAAAGTACATACCTTTGTCTTCCTGTAGGGCTTTTTTTTTTAAATGTGAAAACAGTTGTGTCAACAGTTGGGGATATATTTTCAGTATATAAGTTACTTAGCAAACTCTGAAATCATAGTGATCACTTATTTTCTTAGCCTTTACATTTTAAGAATTGAGAGACTAAAAGATCATCTCCGAGATAAGGGGCCTTGCCCAAGATAATGAAAGTGTCCTCTCCTATAGAAGCTATTGTGTCCCGTCTTGTAGACTCAGAGCAGAGATGATGATTAACCAAAAGCATATCGACTAATGGTTTATCTAACTTTTATAAAAAGAAGCTTTATTTACATTATGAAATAAAAGAAATTTAGGCTACCCTGAAAATTTTAACTTAACATGGCCAATTAATTGTAAGCCATAAAACACAATGAATACAATAAGTCAAAAAACATGTTAACAATACGTATTTACATAGGCTGAATGCTCACTTTTTAATTAATTAATTAATTAATTAACTTACAGCCCAAACTCTGCCCTCCCTGCCAGCATACTGGACTCTTAACAGCAGGAGCAGGGGCTGTCTCTGACTCCATTACCTGCCTTTGGAAACCTTTTCCCTAACTGGGCTGCCTTGGCTAGTCTCAATATGAGATGTGCCTAGTCTTACTGCAACTTGATATGTCAAATCTGGTTAATATCCATAGGAGGCCTCTACTCTTCTGAAGAGAAAGGAAGAAGTGGAGGGGCAGGGGACGGGGAGAGAAGAGAAGGGACTGGGAAGAGAGGCGGGAGGAAAAACTATGGTCAGGGTGTAAAATAAGTAAATCAATTAATTAATCTTTAAAAAGTTTTCTAAATAAAACAAATTCTTAGAAATGATAGCTTCCCATTGTGATGGTTATTAGTTGTCAACTTGACTACATCTGGAATTAACTAAATTCAAAATTGGAGGGAACACCTGTGAGGGATTTTTTTTTTCTTAATTGAACTAGGAAGATTAACTTCTAATACAGATCTTGAGATGGGAAGACACAAACGTTAAATCTGGGCCACACCTTCTGCTGGAAGCCTATATTAGGCCACGGAAGATGGCGGAAGATCTTGCACTTTGCCTGCTTGCTCTCACCTTGCTAGTCAGTGCATTCCTTGACTGGCATTAAAACCTACTTCTTTTGGATTTCAGCATCTACTGGAAGACCAGCTGAGACCTCCAACCTCATAGACTGAGCAGCTTGTGGATTCTTGAACTTTCTGTTCAGTTAGCCATTGTTGAATTAGCTGGATCACAGCCTGTAAGTCTTTCTAATAAATTCCCATCCATATAGCTATATCTATCTATCTATCTATCTATCTATCTATCTATCTATCTATCTATCT
>NW_021604633.1:8511438-8518544 GCF_004785775.1 Grammomys surdaster | reverse complement strand
TCTATCTATCTATCTATCTATCTATCTATCTATCTATCTATCTATCTCTATATCTATCTCTATATCTATATCTATATCTATATCTATATCTATATATCTATGTTTCTTTAGAGAACCCTTACTAATACATGTATCTAGAAAGGAAGATTGATTTTTAAACTCGTCTACTTAGTAATCAAAATAAATATTAACATATTGAAACGTATTTAAGTTAGGCCTTAATATATATTGATAATAGTATAAATAGTAGGAAAATCCATAGTTTTCAAAAGGTATACTTAGAATGTAGGGAGAGAAGGGAGGTAAGAGGATGAGTGAGAGAGGGACAGAGACAGAGATGGTTAGACAGAGAGACAGAGATCTCTTCAACAGTGAGTGCCATTTCCAATCACTGCCCTCCTGCCACTTTCTATGTTGGATTCTGATTCTGCTCCATGTGAGAACTTCAGTTGACTAAAAGGGCCTAAACTTAAAAACACACCTTGTCTCGACAAAGGAAACTACTCTTTCTAATTCTGTCACACAACTTCCAGGATCAGAATTTATGGAGGCCTGAAGTTACTTGCTCTGACTGGCACTATTTGATCTTTTAAGCCACAGCTCTGCAAAGCTGAAAATAATCAGTCAGGTAGAATTCACATTGATATTTTATTCCTTCAATGAAATTCATTGTATAGTAGCATATGTTTAAGAGAACGTGTGAGTTTTATTGCAGGTCAGAAAGGCTACAGTTCTAATCCGTGATTTGTACTGGAAACTGCACGGAAAGTCCACTAGAAGATGCCAGGCTGGAGGTGGAAGGTTCCAGTATACAACTCATATCCCAGGGTGCTATGTGTACAACAATAGAGTCATAAAAATGAAAACATTCCAGGCAGATAGAAACAGCCTTTCTTCCAGGGCCCTTACTGTTTTATTTAGAGGCCATTGGTCACATTCTCACTAGGCCAGAATGACTGAGTAATGACGCTTTGTGAAGTGCATAAACCATTTGTAAACTCAGGGGGAATATCAAATATTTTTCACTTGCCAAGAAGTTAATCAGTCAAGCACAGATCCTTACTCAATGCAATTTATTGAACACCTGCCACATTAGAAGTGCTGTAACCAGCCAGGTGGTGGACTGAAATGGCAACACTGCCCTCAAGGTGCATATAATCAGAAGAAAGTAAAGAGGCCACTAAAGGTTATGAAGGCTCCTGCTTTATAGCACTTCACATACATTTACAAAGGATGACTGAAGCATGCCTTACAC
Organism: Grammomys surdaster; assembly: GCF_004785775.1. Lineage (NCBI taxonomy): Eukaryota > Metazoa > Chordata > Mammalia > Rodentia > Muridae > Grammomys > Grammomys surdaster. Next base: position 8,517,289 of record NW_021604633.1, on the reverse strand, counting down.
ACAATGAGATGCCTACTAACAAATCTGTTTAAGTATACCATCTGTTATAAGAACCTGTTTTAGATAATCAGATCAGTTACAATTACCCAGGCAGGCCATGAAAGAGTGTGTGAGTATCCAGAAGCAGGTCACCTTTTCTTATTGGACTAGTTTAGAGAAGACATAAGATTTCTTAAGAAATGGGTAAGAAACAAGTAGGAGCTTTTATAATTAGTTCAGAAGGCTGAATGGTGGGTTTGGAAAATGAGTGCTGTTTCAAATTATAATAATCAAGTAACGAATAGTTAACCTTCTATTTCAAAGTGTCAACTTGGGACTGAAGATGTGGCCCAGCAGCCAAGAGTGTATATTGTTCTTTCAGAGGACTGGGGTTAAATTTTCAGTGGCCACATGGCAGCTCACAGCCATCTATGAATGCAATGCTAATGAAGGCCTTCTAACCACTACTGTCATCACCCATGCAGATAGTGCACACACGTACATACTTACAAACAAAGCATTCGTATACATAACAATTAAATATAAAAATCTGAAATACGGGCTGGAGAGATGCTCAGTGGTTAATAGCACTGGCTACTCTTCCAGAGGACCCAGGTTTGGTTCCCTGCGGTCAGCTCACAACTGTCTGTAACTCCTGTTCCAGGGGATCTGGATCCTCATACAGACCTACATGCAGACAAAACACTAACGTACATAAAAAACGAATACAAATTTTAAAATAACTTAATTGTAAAATAATCTAGAATAATTAGTATGAAGAAGTTGAGCAGGCATGTATATTAATGAATATTTACTTGAAAAAAATCTCTTTTGCCTTCTGCCTATAGGACAGATGAATAGCAAGCAGGATAGCCTTGCACTGGAAGGTATGAGAAGAAAACCATTTCTGCAGGTAGAGGTCTACATATGTTGATAGAAATAAATTCAGGTTGTACAGTTGTGTTGCCTTTACACAAGAGCAAAACTCTCTACCATTCTACACTGCAGTAAGCAGTGAAAGGTTTTTTATTTAAATATTTTTGAGATTATATATAGTTACATCATTAACCCTTCTCTTCCTTTCTCCCAGGTACCCTCAATTCTCTTTCTTGCTTTCTAATTCATCACCTCTTTTTTTTAGTTGTTATTGCATGTATGTGTTGTCCTATTCTCTATCATTTATAATTGTTTAAGTTCTAAATACACAAATACAACCTACTTGGTCTATATATTGTTACTTGTGCATGTATGTTTTGGGGCTGATCATTCGGTTTTGGATAACCAGTTGTTTGCTCTTCCTTCAGGGAAGACTGTTTCTCCCACTCTTAGCATTCCTCATTTGCCTGTAGTTCTTTGACATAGAAGTCTTGTGAAGGAAAAAAAGATATGCAAAAGGCCTATACATTCTAGTAGGTTGTGTTGAGTAATATGATAAGTCAACAATCATTTTAAGTGTCAATTTAGATGATTAGATTTTAATATAGTACAGAAGTGTTTAGGCACTCTCATGTTAACTTTTTCCAGGGAGATGTAAAGAAACAGCTGTCAAACTAGATAGGACAATGACGAACTGAAGGACTCTGTCAGAGTCCAGTTTAATGAACCAATGACTTCATTGCTTATAAGATCATGGATGACACAAAATCAGCTACATTCCTGGGGAATCCTCAGGTATGTCACTGAAAAGTCTTTCTTGTAGCCCAAATGACTTTGATTCAACATAGCAATGATCATCTGTAGGATCTCATATAAGCATCATTTGTCAATAAAAAAGCCAAAGGCCAATGAGCTGAGGCAGAAAATAGAAGGTGGGACACTGGCAGGAAGAGAGAGGATTCTGAGAAATAGTGAGAGAATAAAAAGAGATGCAGGGAGAGATGAGAGAGAGAGAGAGAGAGAAAGAGAGAGAGAGAGAGAGAGAGAGAGAGAGAGAGAGAGAGAGAGAGCCACAGGGAGATGAAGGACCTACGAAACTGACAGTAACCAGCAGGTAAATGAACTTAAGGAGAAGCTGAGGAGATGCAGAGGAAGAAACCAGTCTGGATGGAAGAGAAGTAATTAACCAAATGGTAGACATAGAATAGTTAAATGGGCTAAATAAATTAAGAGCTGGTCAGGAAATGAAACAAAGCTTATGGCCTAGGCTTTTAATAATAAATTATTAGTCTCAGAGTCATTGTTGTTGAGAACTAAATGGCCAGGAGAAAAAAACAGATGTTTTCTTTCACAATCATCTTCAGTATATAAAAATACCTACGTGACACTCTACTAATTCCTTCAATTTCTTCTGCAGTGTGCCCTGAACCATGTGAGAAGTGATATAGATATACTGAACTTTTCTCCATTTAGAGGTAAGAATTGACCTGTCAGTACCATATCAACAATATATATCATATTAACTGGCTATTACTCTGAGCAGTTTGACCAGCTGTATATCTCTGTAGTAATGATATTCCATAAAACATCTGTTTCCTCTGTGGTTGATGGCAGCAGTAATCTATTGGCATAAACACAAATGCTTAAAAAGACACTTGGCAAGCACATCAAGTCCATTTAACAAATAGGAGAAGGTTCCCTGCTAGGACCTATACTTTCCTCAGCCACAGATGTCAGCTCAAACTTATAGGATCAAACATTGGATTGCTCCTATGGAATGGCCCTTAAATCCAAGCATAAAATGGCTGCACTCAAGACATTCCCAACACAGTTACACCCATAAGGCAACGTGTTTAAGGTGTTGATAGTATATGTATGGTCCATGGCCAGGTAGGAACACCAGTAACAGGACTCTTTTGCATCCTGCAAAGCACCTTCTAGAGCTGTGAGTCAGCAGGAAGGAACTTTCCATCTCAGTCTCAGTTTGATTCCTCATTGTTGTGCAACCAAAGAAGCAGTGTCTTCAGTACAGATTTATATCTTATCTTGCATGCAGTAAACAATAGTGCTGAAAGCCTGTGTAGTGCAGCAGTTTTAGAAGCCTTGGGAACTCAGAACTAAATGACTCCATGGAAAGTTAACCTACCACTGACACTAGGATTTAGATCCCAAAACTGCATGTCTTGGCTGGAAGTAGTTTCCTACCACCCCCATGAAGAAACTTCATTCAAGCTCCTTAGCTAATGCTTTCATTGTTCTTTCAGATGCTTTTACAAACCCACAGACATTCAATTATACTACTTTATAATATAATCTTTTTGCATATGGTTGCCAGGATCTATGAACTTCCACTGCCATCTATCTCAAGCAACAGTGAAGACATTTTTGGAGTTGTTAATCAAGGAACTAAAAACACTTAGCAAGTCAATATAGCATGAAAACATCCCATTTGCATCAATTTTCCCATCAAAAAGCAATATGCATGTACTGTGATGGATGGGGTTCATCACCCTATGTAGCCCTCTAAAATCTATCAGTTTCCTTCAAAAACTATCCTTCTCCTTTACCACCTGCATCTAGCTGCTGAAAACTATCTTGCACAGAACATCTAAGCTTGCAACTTTATAGGTTCCCGTTTTGCCCAATCATTCATGACTACTCTTGTGAACATTTCTTGCATGGGGGAAATATACAGGGTGAGCTCTCTGGACACATAATCTATCTCCATTATCAGAACAAGCTTCCATCTTTCTGTTTGTACTACTCTATCTCCATATTCACCAACTACTTCCCAGTGCTTTGGGAGGCTTCTTTAATTCAAAGTAACTTTGGCTACCACATCTAAAGGCCCAGTTCTTGCACACTAGCTGGGGATCCATAGATAGAATTGAGTTGAGCCCTCTGGTTGACTGACATAGGGCATACCACATCTATAGGCAAACTTGGCCATCTTGCTAGGGGAGTCACTGGAGTAGTTCCACCATACAAGATCCCTTTCTCCACACAGTACATGCATATTGCTTTTGGATGGGAAAATTGATGCAAGAAATGGGATGGTTTCATGCCATATTGACCTGCTAACTACTTTTAGTTCCTCAATCGCCGAGTCCTAAAATTTCTACACAATTGCTTGGGATAGATGGCAATGAAAGTGGATAGACCCTGGTGATGAGCATTTGCACCTTGCTATACATTATAGTAATAGTATTTGTTTGGCTTTAAATCCTTCCAAACTCTCCATTTGGTTTTTATGTTTTTGTTTCTGGTGTCTTAGTTAGTGTTTCATTGCTATGAGGAGATACCATGACCAAAGCAACTTTTATCAAGGAAAACATTTCGTTGTGGCTGGCTTACAGTTTCAGAGGTTTATTGGTAGGAATCATCGCATCATGCAGGCAGACTTGGAGCTGGAGAAGTGGAGAGTTCCACATCTTGGTCTGGAGGCAGTCAAGAGGGGACTGGAATTACACATTGGGCAGAACTTGATCTCAAAGAGACCTCACAGCCCACCCCCCCCCCAGTGACACACTTCCTCCAACCAGGCCATACCTACTTCAATAAGGCCACACCTCCCGTGGACTTAACAGTGCCACTCCCCGTGGCCAGGCATTCAGACACTTGAATCTATGGGGGCCAACCCTATTCAAACAACCATACCCAGCACAAATTGTATCACATTTGATTTTTAAAGACCTAGATAAGTCTTTTTGTCTACTTTTCTTGTTTCTCATACCTTTTAAAGTTAGTACTTTATAAACCTAATATATATACTGGTCTAAACAAGGGAAATCTACCCTAGCCTCCTCTATTCTATCTCTCCTCACTATCTGCTTCTTCTAACCCAGAGGAACCAGTTACAATACAGAATTAGGAACAAAATTATGTGTAGGTAAGCAAACAGCAACTAACAGAGCCTGTTAATATAGTGATTGTTAATTTTGTAAAAAAAATAGCAAATTTATAACTCATTTGAAAAGTGCTAGAACATTCTCTATTCATTACTATAGAAGACTTAGTCTTTTATGTTTAGGAAACACTTTTAAAATTTATTGGGCTTGTTTATTGAATTAGTAGTTGTGGTGGTTTGAATATGCTTGGTCCATGGGGAGTGGCATTACTAGGTATATAAACAAATGTCTTAGCCTACTATGATCTCTTTCTCTCTCTCTCTCTCTCTCTCTCTCTCTCTCTCTCTCTCTCTCTCTCTCACACACACACACACACACACACACACACACACACACACAGACACAGGCATATGTATGGTATACCTTAGAATTTTTTTGTTTTCTTTATTGGATATTTTATTTACATTTCAGATGTTATCCCCTTTCCCCATTTTCTCCCCACACCCAGAAACTCCCTATCCCATCCCCCTGCCTCCTACTTCTATGAGGATGTGCTCCCCCACCCACCACTCCCAACTCCCCACCCTCAAATTTCCCCAACCAGAGCTCCCAGGGTCTATACCACCACCCTAGTACTCTTAAGACCATCAAACGATGCAGTCAAAAGACATTGAAAGAGTTGTATGACAATGTTGTTACCATGTCATAGTTTCAAAGAGACTATTTTTTTTTATAAGTAGAAGGGGTGTAACCTAACCAGTGATAGTAACAGTATAACAAATACATGTACTAGAAATATCACATTCACTACAAGGATATAAAGTCTTCAATACTCTAAATATTTAGAAAATTTGATTTCAGTTTGAATAAATGTCAATATGATTTGCATGATATATACATTCATGAGTGGTTAGTTTGAATAAGTCCAGGATATGGTTAGGTAAAATAGAAAACTAAATGAAGCCAGTTAGGAAGGGAAAGGCACTGGAAGGTGTGAGTCTACCCTATAAGTGCAGGCATAGGGACCTCATCTGCAGGGATCAGAAAAGGCTCATCCCAGCATGATGGAGCCCCATGGAAAACTGCAGAAACTTCTGGTGAGGTATTTCCTTCCTTCCTTCCTTCCTTCCTTCCTTCCTTCCTTCCTT
>NW_021604633.1:8503289-8511338 GCF_004785775.1 Grammomys surdaster | reverse complement strand
TCTCTCTCTCTCTCCTCTCTCTCTCTCTCTCTCTCTCTCTCTCTTTCAAGGAAATCACAACCATGCTTGTTTGGTTTCCTGGAGGTCTGAGTAAAGTCAATGACTAACATTTAGAATGATCATATTTACTTTAAGTCAACTTAGGTGCCTCAATGAATCTACAGAAAAAAAAAATTTTCTTGGCTCTTACTTGAATGACAAGTTTGTATCCAGGCAAAGATAACCCAGCAGTAAAACTAACACACCTCCATAAAGCAAGAGATGACATTATTCTGTTGAAGAGCTTCTCAGATTGAACATGGAAAGCATGTTACCTCTATAAAAATGTTGTTATGTCTAGTGCTTACTCTGGGCAATTAATCACATTCAAATCTTCCATTCATCTTCAATTAATTTTTTAAAATGTGAGGTAAATGACCTACCTGATACTTTATCCTAAGTTGCTATCTATTTTAGTTAATACAACTTAAGTGAGCAATTTCTCTTTTAGTGATAAAATTATAACTTCTAAAAATAGAATCTTTCAGGAGTTTAGGTTAATCTTCTGACATTGTGTTGTTTAAAAGTGTTTATTTATTTTTGCATGCACTGGTACTCGACTCTTCCATTTCCTATAGCTTTTGAGCATGGTTTGATACTAGATATAGCGGCACACTATTTTATTTTTTGTGTTTATTTTTACACTTAATTTTTTTAAAAATTAGCTTGTTTAATCAGAAACAAAAATATCTTACTAATGTTTCAGAGGAGTAAGAAGAAATAAATTGCTAACTTTAATGTTTTTGTTTTAGGAAAATGTTACTTTACTTTTCCAAGACTCTATTATTTCAAAGCATGATCCAGCTATATTACTCCTGGGGATATGCACAAAGGATTCCACATCCTACTTTATAGATACTTGGATCCATGTTCAATGATGCCGTATTCATAATAGCTATAGAATGGAAACATCCAAAATGTCCCTCAACTGCTGAGTGGATAATGAAATAGGATACAATTTCACAATGAAATATTATGCAGCTATTAAGAAAATCAAAACTACGCAATTCACAGGAGAACAGAGAGAGCTAGAAAATAAAATTCTGAATGAGATAATCCAAATCCAGGAGGACAAGTATCATGTTTTCTCTTTTTTATGGATATTAACTTTTTATGGATATTAACTTTGAATATTCAGATATATTTGTTTCATTTAGAATACCTATAGGGACCAGGAAATTAGCAAGTGGACCTAGGACAGGGATTTTCAAAGGGAGAGAGATAAAATTTGGCAGTATAAAAAGTTGAGCCTTTTGGCTGGGACAGACACCTACCTGTTCTGCTCCTGTGAAGACACCATATCCTGAACCTTCCTAGGACAGCAGGTAAGAACAGTTACCCACAACCCTAAGCCCCAGAACTGCAACCCAACCAAACACCGCCCCTATAGAATACCACTCTCCTTCTGCCCCTGGCTTGACACTTTTGGTTGGGGCAGACACCTAGCTGGTCTGCTTCCATGAAGACACCATATTCTGAACCATCTTAGAGCAGCTGAGGAACCACTATACTCAGAGCAGCAGAGGAACCACTGCACTCAGAGCAGCAGGATTTTAGGATCCCAGAGGCAGCCTGAGTCACAGAAGCTCTTCCACCCAGGAGCTCAGGATCACAGGATCACAGGATCACAGAATCACAGAGACAACTGGACTCTAAGGAGTTCTTACACAAGCAAGATAACTGGAAAGACAGGCTCCAGTAAGAGGCAGTGAGTGCATGTAGCACTAAAGATAACCAGATGGTGAAAGGCAAGCACGACAACATAAGAAACAGAAACCAATGTTACCTGGCATCATCAGAACCCAATTCTCCCACCATAGCAAGTCCTGGATAACTCATCACACTGGAAAGACAGGATTCAGATTTAAAGTCACTTCTCATGGTGATGATAGAGGACTTTAAAAAGGACATAAACAACTCTCTTAAGGAAATATAGGAGAAGACAGGTAAACAGAGAGAAGCCCTTAAAGGGGAAACACAAAAATCCCTTAAAGAATTGCAAGAAAACACAACCAAACAGTTGAAGGAATTAAACAAAACCATCCAGGATCTAAAAATGGAAGTAGAAACAATAAAGAAATCTCAAAGGGAGAATACCTTAGGGAAAACCTAGGAAAGAAATCAGAAGTCATAAATGTAAGCATCAACAACAGAATACAAGAGATAGAAGAGAGAATCTCATGTGCAGAAGATACCATGAAAAACATGGACACAACTGTTGAAGAAAATGCAAAATGCAAAAAGCTCCTAACCTAAAACATCCAGGAAACCCAGGACACAATGAGAAGATGAAATCTAAGGAAAATAGGTATAGATGAAAGTGAAGATTCCCAACTTAAAGGGACAGTAAATATTTTCAACAAAATTATAGAGGAAAATTTCCTAACCTAAAGAAAGAGATGCCCATGAGCATACAAGAAGCCTATAGAACTCCAAATAGACTAGACCGGAAAGGAAATTCGGCTAAGATCAAAAACTCAGGTGATAGTAGATGCTGGCAAGGATGTGGAGAAAGAAAAGCACTCCTCCATTGTTGATGGGATTGCAAGATGAGACAACCACTCTGGAAATCAGTTTGGTGATTCCTCAGAATATTGGACATAGCATTACCTGAGGACCCAGCTATACCACTCCTGGGCATACACCCAGAAAATGTTCCAACATATAACAAGGAAATATGTTCCACTATGTTCATAGCAGCCTTATTTATAATAGCCAGAAGCTGGAAAGAACCCAGATGTCCTTCAGCAGAGGAATGGATACAGAAAATGTGGTACATTTACACAATGGAGCATTACTCAGCTATTTAAAACAATGAATCTGAGAAATTCGTAGGTAAATGGATGGAACTAGAAAAATATCATCCTGAGTGAGGTAACCCAATCACAAAAGAACACACATGGTATGCACTCACTGATAATTGGATATTAGCCCAGAAGCTCACAGTACCCAAGATGCAACTCACAGACCACATGAAGCTCATGAAGAAGGAAGAACAAAGTGTGGGTTCTTCGGTCCATCTTAGGAGTAACAAAATACTCAAGGCAGCAAATATAGAGACAAAGTATGGGACAGAAACTGAAGGAGGGGCATCTGAAGACCACTTGGGTATCCATTCTGTGTGTAGTCACCAAAGGTGATGTGAATATCAGGAAGTGCATACTGACAGGAGCCTGATATTGCTGTCTCTTTAGAGATCTACCAGAGTCTGACATATTCAGAGGCAGATGCTCACAGCTAACCGTTGAACCAATCATGATGTTCCTAATGGAGGAGTTAGAGGGAAGACTGAAGGAGCTGAAAGGGTTTGTGGTCCCATGGGGAGAGCAGCGATACCAACCAACCAGAGCTCCCAGGGTCTAAACCACCAGTCTGGGGACACATAGGAAGGGACCCATGGCTCCAGCTGTATATGTAGGGGAGGATGGCCTTGTTGGACATATGTGGGAGAGGAGATCCTTGGTCCCATGAAGGCTGGAAGCTCAGAGTGGAGGAATTCGAGGGTGGGGAGGTGGGGGGAGGTGGTAGTGAGAGCATATCCTCATTGAAGCAGGAGGATGGGGGCATAGGACAGGGAGTTCCTGGGAGGGGGAAAATGGGGTAAGGGGATAACATCTGAAAGGTAAATAAATATCCAATAAAAAATAAAGGTAAAAAAGGAAGAAAAAAATAAATAAAAAGTTAAAGGGGGAAATCATGCAATAGGACAGGTTAGGTTTAGGGATGGGAGGGCAGAATATGAAGGATAAATAACACTAAAGGCCCTTTGAAAAGTCATGTGGAAACTCACTGCTGTACATATATACAGACATACATTACGTACACATACATACACACACATGAGCGCATGCACACACACGCACACTCATACAGGCACACACATATATGGGAAACATGGGAAAATCAAGCTGGTACTGAACTGAGTGCTTTGTTCCAACTGGCTAGCATTTGTAATGCTTGAAAGTGCTAAGCATGCTACTGGAGAGAAACAGTAATCATCCCTTGTCACTCAACTATGAACCCCATGAGCGCGGTAATGAGTGATAAAACCAACTAGTGCAATAGTGGCTGGAATATGATGAGAGTAACCATCCAATTTATGATTAGGTTTAAGGCATATTTCACAAGATATAACTCATGTCTGCTAATGTTATCAGAGCCAAGAACTCTTGGCTAAACAGGTCAAAGTCTCTAGAGGAGAACCTGCCTTTATTGTTCTGATAGATATATTATTGTTTTCAAACTTGTTGTATTGTGACACATTTGTATATAATTATGGGATATATTATGGTAAATATATCTATACATCCATATGCACATGAATCAAATCAGAGCAAAATGATTTTTCATCTCTTCAAATATTAATGATTTTATTTTAGGAGTTGGTCCGTGAATCTGCTTTTAGCCTAGTTCTATTATGTTTGCTATTATAGTTTCTATGGCTCTGTAGTAAGTTTGAAGTCAAGAATCACATTTGATATAGAGCTCACATTTCATGTAAGTTTGTAACATGAAAGATTTTAAAATATTTGTATTAGTTCTAGTTGTGTTTTTCAATACAATGCTATCAATACGAAGACTATCAATTCCAGATTGTCTTTGGCAATGTATTAAATTCTTAAGAATTCTCATTTAATTATCTAAGCTAGTCATCATATACAATCATTATCAATAACCTATAAGTTCTTTTTTAAAATTCTAATATCTAATTTCTAAGGTACTTACTTTGCTTCTACAGTTTTTTGTCAACACGAGCAATTATATCATGACAAATGATGATGGTGCTAGCAGAAATTTTGTTTTCATCTTGGTATTACTAAATATTTCTTAGTATTTTTATGTTAGATTGATGCTGATTTAAGTGAAGGTGTATGTACACATCTGTGTGCATATACCTATGCAAAAATACATTTACATAATTAGGAAATCATCAAGGATTAATCAGACTTTTTTGAGCATTTTTATAATTATGTTTTTTCTTTTAATCTATTTAAATGTTGCTTTATAATCATAGGTACTCTAATATCAAAATATCCTTGATTTCCTAAAATATATATTTTTACCTCTCAATTATTTATAGATTATGTTAGATTTTAATATTTTTTCCGCCATTTTCAGGAAAACAGGTGGTATGGTTTTAGACTAGATTCTTGATGCCTTTCCATTCCAAAGGCAGGAAATACTGATACTCTAGATAGCCAGTGGACAGGCAGAATTGTCTCCTCTCAGGAAAAGATCAATTCTAAAAAGATCAATTTGTTCTATTCAGCTAACTCAGTGAGATGCCCAGTTAAGAGAGGCTTTCTTCTGTATGGATTTCACCAATTGGAACCTTAGTCCCATTTAAATAGACTTTTGCATAATTACATGAATTAGTTGGTCACCAAAGTTTGGATACTCTGTCCTGGACTAGTTGTCACAAAATTTTCACAAATCTAGAGGGCTTTTTGTTGTTGTTGGTGTTGATGATGATGATGATGATGATGATGATGATATATCATAAAAGAGAGAATTTGGATGAAAACTGTATTTCCTGCTTTTTCACACAAAGTTCTCAACCTCTTTTCTATGTACATCTAACCTAGCCAAACTTTATAGACTATGTTTAATGGGATACCAAATTAGTAGCTTGCTTGGAATGTTCATGGATCTTGAGCTATCCCAGCTTCTGAGGTTACAGCACATGGCTCTCAACACCTCATGGGAGTAAAGCTACTTTTTTCTCTGTGAGAGAACCACTCTGTGGCAGCCTGAGGCTTTATTCACATGACCTCATTGTGGGACTGAACGTTCAGTGTTAAGACAGAGGGTAAGAATCTACGACTCTGAGGCTACTTAATAGCATGGTAGGGCATGGAGGTTCTCTTTTTGGATGTGGTACATAAAAGCTGTGGTAACATTTTTGCTGATTTTATATGGTGAACCAACATGACTCAATAAGTGGATTTTTATAATTTACTTATGCATTTGTATAATAATAAGAAGGTCCAAAGGGCAGGTTGAAGAAACCACATCCTGCCTTTTCAAAAACAAAATATCTAAGGATGGATGTTGCCAGTTGAATCTTGTTTGTGGAATATATTAAAGTCAGGGTTAGTTGGAACCTAAATGTATAAAATGTCAAAGCAGAAGAAGCAAAAGAAAGCTGGTGCCCAAAGTCTAACGCATAACAAAGTCCTATGTGTTATGTTTTCTGATTGCCTTAAGAAAAGCAATTTAGGAGAGCCTGTTATAGCCTATAGAAATTAATAAGTAATCCCTGAGGCTAAAATTTTGATAGCTTGGTATGAGTAAAGGAAACTGGGTGGCAATTAGGCATAGAAGACTGGGTTGGATATGCTGCCAAGGGCCTTGTTCATATAAACATAAAATGAAGAACCATCTTTGTACTTAAAAGACCAGTTAGGTATAAGAAGGGGTCTGAAAATCCTCTGTGGGGATAAGACAATTGAAAGCTTGAACATAATTGATTATGATTATTTCAATCCTATTTGTTTTATGTGTGTATGCCCATGTTTGTTTGAATTTTATGTATTAACACAGGCATACACGTACCACCATTTGTATATGAGCACAGACACATGTGTGGTGGTCAGAGGACTACTTTTGAAAGTCAATTATGTCATTCTACCTTCTTGATGCAATCTTTATTGCTGTTTTTGCTGTTTTCTATTACAGTCCAACTGGTATGCAAGTTTCAGTCTTATCTGTTTCCCATTTTTCTATAACAGTACTGGCATTACAAATGCATACCACCACATTTTCTTTGGTATTTGTTTGTTTTATTTTGTTTTTATGTTGGTTCCAGGGATGTCACTCAAGTTGTGAAGCCTTTGAAGCTAGTGCTGTTACTCAGTGTCTTAGTTACGACTTTTATTGCTGTGAATAAATACCATGACCACAGCAACTCTTATAAAGAAAATTTTTAATGGGGACTGGCCTACAGTTCAGAGGTTTAGTCCATTATTGTCATGGTGAACAGCAAGGCAGCATGCAGACCAACATGGTGCTGGAGAAGGAGCCAAGAATTCTACATCTGGATGTGCAGGCAGCAGGAGGAGGGATTGAGCCACTGGGCTTGGCTTGAGCTTTTGAAACCTCAAAACCTGTGACATACTTCCTCCAATAAGGCCACACCTCCTCCAATAAGGCCATACCTCCAATAACTGCTCCCCATTAGTCTATGGGGGCCATTTTTATTCAAGTCATCATGTTCATTAAGCCACTTCCTGTCCTGTGAACATAAGTTTTAAAAAACTTAAATATTGAAGATAAACTAGAGACTCATTCATGTAACTAAACATAATCTAAGTGAGCACAAATGCTGAAATCAAAATAACATATATCTCAAATTTCATAAATATAATAACTACTTTCCAAGGATTCTAATTACAATATCATGGATAAATGGATTTCAGCTAAGCTTGCTCACATTTTACATTGTAATCTGTTTTCTGAAGCTGAGAATACTATTGCCTTGGTATCGGGCAATTTAACCTGACTTCAATAAGGATTTGAACTGAAATAAGGTCAATAGAGATTAATGAACAGCAGAATGTCCTAGAAGACAGAGCTGAAAGAACTTGATTATTGTCAAAAGAAAGGAGTAATGAATTTAGAAGTATCTAGCGTAAGGTGCCTTGTTAACACAACAGGTAGTGTGTTGGTTCATAAAAGCCTCTAGAATCCTGGGTAGAATCAAATCAATGCACATGGGAAAACGCAAATATTTAAAAGCGTGTAGTAAACCTAAAGAATAAGTTAATTGTTTCTGCCACTCATGGAAATTCTTTAATAAGTAAATTTCTTAGAGGGCAGAAATATTTGCTTAATTTATGTGGATTTATATGCTTAAATAATGTAAACTTCTGTTCTTTCTGGATATTACTACAAGATAGAGACTAGAATCAAATTATTTCACAAACTAGAAGGATTATATAAGAAAATTTTCTTTGAAAAAATATTTTATTTTTATTTTATGTGTGTGTGTGAGAGAGGGGGGAGGCAAGG
>NW_021604633.1:8480707-8502889 GCF_004785775.1 Grammomys surdaster | reverse complement strand
GGGAGGGAGGGAGGGAGGGAGGGGGAGAGAGGGAGAGAGAGAGAGAGAGAGAGAGAGAGAGAGAGAGAGAGAGAGAGAGAGAGAGAGTATATGTACACATGTATGCAACTGCCCTTGGAGGCCAGAAGAGGGCACAAGTGCCCTGAAATTGGAGTTACAGGTGTCTGTAAGCTACATAATACTGGTGCTGGGAGTTAAACCTGGATCATCTGGAGAGTAGCAGTGTTCTTAATTGCTGAACCATTTCTTCAGACTCCAGAGGATGCATTTTTGGAATTGTCTTATTCTGTAGCCTTTGCCTTAAACATAAGACCATCTTTCTGCCCAGCCTCCTGAGTTGTGGATTACATCTGTTTGTGGTATGCCTAGTTTAAAAAAAAAGTCTAAAGATTGTTTTTTTTTTCTTTTAAGACTAAGTCTCAATATGTAGATATGGCTGTGTTGGAACTCAAAAACTATGTAGTCCAGGCTGGCCTCAGACTCATAGAGATCTTCCTCACCTCTTCCTTCCCAGCACTGGGATTAAAGTTGTGTGCTACCACTGTGCTTAGCCAATCTAGAGATTTTTTGATGACGCAAATATTCTAGTTATTTGGAAAAAGTCTAGCATGCACTGCCAAATTGCATACCTGTCACCTAACGTCCATAATGAATGCATGAATAAATAAAATACTTTCAGAGTCATAATGAACTCATTCACACAACACGATTCTGTAATCCCTTTCCTTCTTTAAGTTACCAAATGTCTCTTTGACACAAAAGAGCTCACAAATCTGTGTGTTTTCTTGTGCTATGCTCTGGCATATTGAAAACTATGTACTCCATTCTTGGTACACTAGTGTTGTTATAGACTGAAGTTACATTGTAAAATGGTAGCATTCTGTGACACTGATAAGGAAATGATATTTTTGTCTTACTATTAATCCTAGTACATGTTGCTATGTCCGTTAATAGGAACCATAACAAAAGAGCTTCTTCAGGCTGGATTTTGGTAGGGGTGCTCACAGAGACATGGCTCCATCTGTCCCTCCTCCTCTTCTTGCCCTTCTCTTCATTATCTTATCTCTTCCTCGTGTCCTTTGGATATCAAATGGAAAAATTAAAAAAAATGACAAATAGAATTCACTTATCAAATTCTTATAGTTAGCCATCTGTCTGCTCATATTATTTACTTATTTATTTTGTTGTCAGGAGATATCAGGCAAGATGTTGATGCTGTATACTTGTTTCAGAAGATGAAAGAGAGCAGAAGACTGTTTTTCTCTGAATGGAATAGACTATACCATGGAGGGAAATAATATCGGTCTTCTAGTTTCGGTTTTTCTAAATAGACCAATAAGGACTTACAAGCAGAAAAAACTAGAGATGAGGACAGCAGACGATTACCTTAAGGATTAGAGCTGTCGCCCTGGTGATGTCTGTAAACACTGTTTCTAAGTGATGGTTTGAATGTCTCTAGAGTGAAATGAATTTAAACTGTGGGATTAGAAGAAAATCTTTACAAGAGAACGTCTCTAGGTTAGCCATTCATTATTATATTGTGATTTTTTTTTAAATAAAAATGGATATCATTTCACACATTAACCATGCTGTCAGATAAATATTATTTTTAAAGATGAGAGGAAATAGACCAGCTTTGAAACAGCTCAAATCTCTGACGTTTCTCTATAAGCTTAACTGGTTAAAATACAATAATCAAAGCTATCCTTTTGATGAGAAAATCCGTTCTTCTTAGCCTTCTTAGTAGTGTTCAAATAGAAATTTTTAAGCATTCAATTGAAAAATGTTAACAGTGGTAATGGGCAGCCCTATACATTGCTGTGGGAGACTTGTTGGTATTTTTTTTATGTTTAAAAAGTAATCAAAAACACATTGTGAGCTCAAGAGCTGAAATATATGCTTCAGGTTAACATAGTAATGGCTCCGACCTTTAACACTGATGCAACTGTTCTGTCCTAACAGCTCTTTGTGAAGGGTCACCAAATACTGAAGAAACTGGGAAGGTTAACAAAGTTAGCGGGCAAAATAAACTTGATACTGAGAGTGAACTTTCACATGTAGCAAAAAAAAAAAAAAACAAACACTATCCTTTTAGGCTAACCATCAAAGGATGTTTAAGACACCCATATGACCTTCAGTGCTAAGGTTCCTACTCTCTTTTGGGGGGAACTGTTTATACAAAGGGTTACCACATTCATAGTGAGTCAGTTATCACACATTCATAACTAGTATATACTGGATCATTTTAAAATAGTTGAAATCTCAGCACCGCTAGGGTGGTATTTATATCTCAGAATGTGCCACTTCTCAAGTCATCTCTGGATGTTAAATGGGTTTTAACCCCTTTATAGACACCAGAGTACATTTGGGTTCTCTACACTTTTAGAAAGTTCAGGTACACTGTATACCCTGAATTCACAGCTACAATCAAGTGATGCAAAGCCATACTTCTGTTCTGCCACTGACACAATTTTAGAAGAGGTGATTTTTCTGTTGTTTTTGGTTTGGGTTTTTCTTTAGACAGAGCCTTTCTATGTAGTACTCACTATTCTGGAACTCTCCAGGCTGGCCTTGTGCTCACAGAGATCTACCTGCCTCTGGTACTGGGATGAAAGACATGTGCCACCATGCCTGGCAGAAGTAGATATGTTCTATTAAGATATTCTTTCATTGTAGAGGTGGGAACAAGCAAGTCTATGCAAAGGTACTCCCCTCCATTCACACAATCTCACTTCAAAGAAATAGCCCATCCCAAACCTGCAGAGCAGGTTTTGTTTGGTTGGTTGGTTGGTTGGTTTGTTGGTTGGTTGGTTGATTAGTTGGTATGGTTTGGTTTGCCATTAGTTAGTTAGTTAGTTTAGTTTCAGGTTATGTGCATGAGTGTGTTGCCTGATGTGTGCAAATGCAGCATGTGTGTGCCTGGTACATGGTAAGTCAGAGGAGTATGCTGGATCCCTTGGAACTGGAGTTAAAGGCAGTTGTGAGTGATGGTAGCTGAACCCTGGTCCTCTGCTAAAGCAGTATGCTCTCCTTCCTGGCTAAGCCACCTATTCAGTTCCTTAAGTTATTATTATTTCTTACAATGAGAGGTATAGGTCAGGCTCCTTTTACCCACCCCATATAAAGAAAATAAACCCAAGGACTGACAGGTACGATCATATCTGCTTTTGTACTTAGGAATCCAGTCCTTGATGACTTAAAAAAACAAAGCTTCAGGTGGGCTTATGTTTTTACAGAGTTACAGTTGTTATATAACTCTTCATACTAATTTATTGTTGGGCTTTGAAACTTTTTCTTCATTCTGCTAGCCTTCTAAAGTATTGGTCGATGTGACTAACAGTCTCTCAGAAACACCAGGATTAGCAGGGTATATGCACACCTGCAAAGCTCGTTTAATGACAGAAATTACAAATACTCCATAAGTAAAAGAAAAATATGTATATTTTAAGTTATTTAGTGACCACAGCTATATAACACTGTTCCGACAACTAGGAATGTATGCCTATATATTATGTATTACAAAACTCAGTTTTGATTGATTATTACTCCATGACAAATATTTTAATTTGCTGGAAGAAATGACAAAAAGCCATCAGAGAAATGGTTAACTTTATGAGAAAATATCAGAGCAAGAAATGCCCTAAGCAAAGGCTGGTGATCCTGGAAGGCTTAAGTTAGAAGGAAAGAATGACATGCGGTGGCATGGGGGGAGGGGAAGTGTGTGTTCTAATAATTTGTGTTCCAATGTACAGTTTTATATACAGTCTAAACAAGTTAATTTTTTTCTCACTGCTCATTTGCTTTCCTTCCACGTGTTTTTTTTTAAATTGTATTTCACTAAGTTTTTCACAAGTGAATTTCATTGTGATGACTTCTAGATCCTTTTTAATTCTCTCTTCTTATTTTTTTATTTCTTCCCAATCTGCTTTTATACCATTTTAATTACATGCAAGTATTAAGGTCAGTTCTAGGTTGAGGAACTATCAATACAATAGATGCAAATAGTCAAGGAACAAGCATGGCAATAAACGAAGTCTCATGATCACTCCCGTGATCACTGTCTCTAAGGGCTCAGCAGGATGACCAAAATATCTGAGCCTGCTTCCCTGTCCTAGCCCAAAGTCATTCTCATGTCTGAAGGCCACTTTGTTCTAGCCTAAGATTTATATTCCTGCCTGAAATTACTGAGTTGAATACTCAACCTGAGTACATTTTCCCAAAAAAAGCAACTTTCCGATGGGCTCACTGAGGTAGAGAAAAGTATACATGGCCTGATTTATAAGCCAAGAAATTGATACCAAACAGGAATTCTCCCACTGACAACTCCAGACAACCACTGAACATGTCTGCAAAGCCTCCCAAAAGCCCCTGATCTAGGTGTCACTGATAAGTTCGAAACTCACACGATTGAAAAAAAAATCTCTCCAGCATATTTCAGACTCATATTCAAAGCACTCTCACTACCTACTCCTCAGCGGAGATGGTTCCAGAACTTTGTTTCATGACTACTAGAGAAGAAAAAAGACTACTAGAGAGATACAAAACAAAATTTCCTTCTAAAACTGGGCTTACTACCCATAATAATCCCATTGTACTTTAAAAATAAATTTATCAAAGGCATCCTGGCAGATTATAGTGTATTTTCTTCTAATTGTCTATTGATTTCCCAGTGCTAAATCTTACAAATCAAAGTTAATAAGGTTATTGAGTTATTCAAATATGGAATTCTTTAAGAAATAAAACTTTTGCAACAAAGAATATACTTTATACTATTAATTCTTGATAATTATTTGTGTAGTTGTAGGCAAAGAGGAGTTACTATTTGCATGAAGTCAAGCTCAATAGTGCACACTTAAAAATCTCAGTGGTCAGAAGATTTAGGCAGGAGGATGATGTATGCAAAGCCAGCCTAAGCTACAGAGCAAAAGCCTAGAACCCCTTCAAATGATCCTATTTATGATCTATGTCATCAAGATGTCAAAGCCAAAGAGACATCTTGATGCCTGGGCTACTGAAACCTATTCCTGATAACAATGGTATGAAATCAACCTAAGGTTCAACCAACATGTCAATACATTTTTGATGTATTGACACACCACCCATAAAAAAGAATGAACTTTTGTTATTTGAAATAACATGGATGTGCACGGGAATAAAAAGCTAAGTGAAATAAGCTAAACACAAAAAGCAAAAATGTAGAATCTGAAAAAAAATTGAGAATAGAATGGTGGTTTATAGAAGTCAGGCAGGTAGGCAGGAATATGATCAACAGATGTACTGTAGCAATAAAATAGAAAAGATATGTTTTATTATTCTATTATACAACATGGTAGCTATAATTAACAATAAAATACATATTTGAAATAGTTACAAATGGGGGATTTTTAAATGGCTCATTGCTGAGCATGATGGCATACACCTTTAATCCCAAGACCTGGAGGCAGAGGCAGGCAGATCTCTGTGACAGCCCAACCAGGAATACCTGGTCTCTCTAATGTAACTCTTCATGAAGATATAATAAATGTTTTAAGTCAGAGACATACAAATTAACTTGATATGATTATACAATGTACACATGTTTCAAAAAGTTACATTGTACACCAATATTATGTATAGCTATCACATGTCATTCAAAAGAAAGATTAAAAACAAGAACTTGATGCTATTAAGGAGGGAAATGATCCTTGAAAACCTTAAAATCACAGCCTGCAAAATCTTAGTTTCTACAGTATTCGATGTCACGTTTATATTTTCCATCTGTAAATACTTTGCTATTTAAACTTTGAGTTTTATTTAAGAATGTTTTCAACTCAGAAAACCCATGGGCTTTGCAAATCATACTGTCAAGAAGAGCACTGAGTTGTAGGCAGAGATGACAGAGTTAAGACTCCCACCATGAGTAGGAGTGAGACACACTTGCAAATTGGAGACAAGATTTCCACTTCAGTCTGTTTTCCCCAGGGTGACTCATTCACCCATCTAGGGACTCTGTGATTACTGCTTCCCAACTATGTGAAATACTCAAACAGTTAGAATTCCTTTTAGAACATATACAAACATCCAGATCTTCCAATTCAGATTCTGTGGTTGGGTCTAAGTCTGTTATGAAGAAGGAGAGGAAAACCTGAAGGCTGTCTGTGGCTTTGGGTGTTCGGGTGGTGGTGGTG
This sequence comes from Grammomys surdaster, assembly GCF_004785775.1. Lineage (NCBI taxonomy): Eukaryota > Metazoa > Chordata > Mammalia > Rodentia > Muridae > Grammomys > Grammomys surdaster. The sequence continues at coordinate 8,496,722 of NW_021604633.1, read as the reverse complement.
GTGGCATGGATATAGGGTGTTTGTTAATACAAGACATTCCTGTTACATCCAGAGCCAGCCTCTCCCTCCCCCTTCTCCCCTTCTCTCCCTCTCTATCTCCCTCTACCCAATTCCCCTTCCCCCTCCCATTCTTTCTCCTTTCTTCCATCCCTTTCATTTTCTGTTTCCTTTGCCTCTTTTCCTTCTTCCCCTTCCTTCTCTTCTCTCTTAGTAGTAGTTGCCAGCTAACCTTCCTGCCAACCTAACTCAAAGTAGGTTACTTTAGGTGAACCAGAAAATCAATTTTTCTGCAGTTTTTCATCCTTATAATTAAACCCACCTTGAAGGCTAAAGAAAAGCTCCTTATGTTTGGGTCCTTAAGGAAGCTGAACTTTTGTTCATCTCTTCTTACTCCACACCATGAGCTCTTAAAACCCATATCCACCAATTGCTAGAGAGGAAAACCTCTCATCCCGTCTTTCTCCGTTGCTCTTGTTTTCCAAGTTTTTAGACTTTAAAGGTTGGCCCTCAATTCACATGTCATAAAACTCAACAGCTTAAATGTATACTAGGGTGTTTTTAGTATAGTTACAGTTGCACAACTACTACCACTTTCTAATCCCAACATATAAATACCACTTCCCAACCCCCTCTATTCTAGCCCCCCTTTCTCTCTAGCCCCCGACAACCAAAATTCTACTTTCTAATTCTATGGATTTGCTTTTTCTGCATATTTTATCTAATTTCAATCATGCACTAAGTTTTCATTTGTGAGACTGGTTCTGTTTTCTAGACATAATGATCTCAAAGTTCATCTATGGGTAAAGAAATATTCTGTTCCATGAATATACCACATTTAGTCATGGATTCACATTGGATAAGCAATGGTTGTTATTTTCTCCTTTATCTTTCCTTCTCTTTAGCTTTACATTACTCCGGGTTTTGCTAGCTTTATGATATTTCTTACAGGGTATTTGACTTTATACCTTCGAAACAAAATTTTCTCAAATGCCACTGTGTGTACAAACACACAGGGCTCATTTTAAGTGTATAATCTGGTTTAAAAGATCAAGGTAAAATGCCTGTGGCCTGCATTCCTGACAGGTTCACCACAGTACTGATGTTGTTACTCTGCTAATTACCCTAGGGTGTCAGTGATACCCCACTGAGAAGTAATGTTCCAAAATGGTTTGCTAACAGCACATGGTAACGGTTTCACAGATTTTAAGTTAATCTAAATATTTTGTGAACACATATTGAATAGATGCTCCACTACTCCCAAATAAGATTTTTTTAAAGAGATGTTATACAATGCTTTAAGCAGAGATGAACAATGTGATTCTTGTTTAGTATGTTTTTGTAAATGAAGCTTTATTAAAATCCAGCCACACACAGTCATTCACATATAGTCTGAAGTTTTTTTAGACTACAGCGGTAGAGTTAATTATTATCACTCAAACCTCTACTACCAAAACCTTAGTTTTTCAAAAACCATGTGTCCATAAAGCTTAACGTATGAACAATGGGCCTTTTACAGAAAGAAAAATGGATGCTTTTTGTCTTAACAATGCTTGATTTTGAAATAATCTAAGACTAGTAATCCACAGACTACCTTTTGAATATATAACTGAAAATGGAAGTTTCAATATTTTTAATTACTGAAGCTCTAAAGTTTGGTAAGTCCAACTCTACATCAGTTCTATACATGGCCCAAGCACTCACACAAAGTGTCTTAAAAATAAATACCTACATGTTAATTTCAGACAACTGAATTTCTCTGAGTCCTTAATGAATGGCAGCAACTATTTCCCTAATTCATTGTCTTCCCACTCTTCTGGGTGACCGCATGCACTTCTCTACTGAGACCTCTAAACCTGTCTTTCATTCTTCCTCAGACTGATAACACTTCAGTCTACCAAGAAAATAAAACATATAAAAAGGACTCCACTGTTCGTCCTTTCCGTTCCTGCTAATTTGTTCTCATTTCTTTGAATTATAATCTTGGCTTACTTGTTTATGACTAAAATTTTATTTCTAGCCCAAACCTGTCCCTGATTCTGGAATCTTGACTCTAGCTGCCCTTCTGACTGTTTAGCTGGTATCTCTCAGGCTTGATGTGTCCTTAACTGCATTCCTGACTTTTCTACTCACCTTCTATCTTCGTTTCCCACTGCCTTGCTCATCCATCTCAATGAAGAGCATCATTTTTATACCTACTCAGACCAAAAAGCTTAGAATTATTTCTGTGTCTTTCTTTCATACCCAACCTATCAAAAAAATCTCATCAAAACATTTGAAAAATATATATGAATTTATCTACTCTCCTTCATTTCAGTACCCACAATCCTATTCTAGTAACTTGTGGCTTTCATGTGAATGAATCTTTTAATGTGTATTGGTTAATTTAAGATGCCAGAGTCAATCTGGTATGACAGTGATTATTTTCCTATTCTATTTGTACTCCCAAGATCATGGGAAACTAAGTACATTTTTCTCCACCATTCTTCATTGGCATCCTTTCTGCTCTTGTATCCTTCATCTAATTCACAATATCATAGTATATATGATATATATATATATCATATATATAGTGTATATATATATATATACTATATCATATTATGTTACACTATTTATATGTATAGTATATATATAGTCTACATGTGCATTATATATACATATATGTCATAGTATATGCTATGTCACATATACAAACACACACACACACAAACATACACACACATATATATATATATATATATATATATATATATATATATATATAGAGAGAGAGAGAGAGAGAGAGAGAGAGAGAGAGAGCATAGAAATTCCATTAGACTACCATACCATTCCTTCACAGTCTTTAATAACTCTCTAGTGCACAGAGTAAGTGTCCACAGGGAACCACACAGCATTCCTCTGATCTTTACTTCTAGCCCTGCTCATCTCACTTTTCCAGCAGCCTTGACCCTTTGTTTTCTCCCAAACCTGACAGCATATTCATACATGAACTCTCAGTACTTCCAGTTCTGTTTCCCTGAAGTACTCAACATATTTTCCCAAGGTCCCTTCCTTCCTTTCTTTCAGGTCTTAGTTACTTTCTGGCACACTTCATTCCTTGCTCCTCATTTCTGATGTTATATTCCTTATTACACAAACCCAAATTACATGTTCTTCATAACACTTAAACCAAATACTAGTTCATTCTGATTACTGGATCTATCCTATTAACATGTGAAGTAGGTGACATCAGAGACTTTCCTCTTCCTTTCCTAAAATATCCCTATCTCCTGTGCCAAACTACACTGCAGGTGTTGATATGATGTGTTGAATGATTTCCAAAGAACCATTGGTTTTGCTCATCTGATATTGCAAATGAAGACGTAAAAGCTTGGATTTCTGTGCCAAAGCACCTATGGCTAAAGCCATTTTCTTGCAAAGTTATATGGGGAATGTCTTGTCTTTCTTGATGAGACTAAAAAAACATGATGTTGACTTTTCCATCCTTCAAAAACAAGTCAGAAATTGTCACAGTACTTTCTAGACAAAGTCTTTTCTTATATCTTAGAGTTATAGAGTTAGGCAACTCTGTGCCTGCCTTGGAGTTCCATTAGCTAGAACAACCTTGTCATATCTCAAGTGTTTTAATTTTAGAATGGAAGTCTTCATCCCACAGAAATACCAAGCTACAAATGAAGTTATCTGTTATAAAGGTAACTATAGATTTAAATGGTTTTTATTTTCATTCTTAGCAAACAAAGAACCTTTGCAACTCCCTTGAAAGTTACAAAGTCTTTATATTAGATGCTTTTTACAGACCTGCTTCTATCACCTCTGCTACCAAGTCTTTCATCTCTACTTGTTGACAATGACTCACTCAGGCTCCACTTAGGTAGACCATTGTGGATATTTTTGCCATCTTCTTTTTTGTGGAATTCAGAAACTTATCTTCTTAGTAGTAAAATCAATACTTAAAATATTAATTTATATCTCAACATACATTTATATATTTCTCTTTCCACTTGAAATCATTGGTAAACGGCACACAAAAATCATCCTAAATGTTGAGACAAATAGCTAAGAATTTTCTATTTAGTGACTCCCTTGGAGTTACAAGCTACATAGCATAAAGAACCTTCCTGTGGAGTCTCAGAAGATGCAATCTGGGCAAGCATCAAATGATTGACATCATTCATATTTACCTCACAGGACAAAAGCTGACCACAATGTACACCTACATAAAACTGTATCAAAAAAACTACAGATTTTAAAGTATCAATAAAAAATAAAGGACTTTTTTACTATTTCTATTTCTATTTCACTAATATCAACAATCAGTAGAACCGCATGAAAATGAAAAGCTTCTATAAGGCAAAGGACATCATCATTCAGACAAACCCATAGCCTACAGAATGGGAAATTTTTTTTTTACCTATTACACATATAATAAAAGACTAATATCCAAAACATGTAAAGAACACAAGAAACTACGTATCATAAACTTCAAATAATCCAGTTTAAAAGGGGGGTGCAGACCTAATAAGAGAAGTCTCAATAGAAAAAAACTCAAATGGACAAGAAACACTTAAAGAATATTCAACGTCTTTAGTTGTATTTCAAAATCAAAACTAATTTGAGACTTTGTATTATACCAGCCAGAATGGCTAGGACCAATAATACAAGTAAAAGCTGAAGCTGGCAAAAATATGAGAAAGGGAACACTTCATTTCTGGTGGGAATTCAAACTTTTACAGCCACTATAGAAATCAATATGGTGGTTTCTCAGAAAACTGGGAATCAATCTACCTCAAGATCCAGCTACACCACTCAGGCATAAAGCCAAAGGATTCTTCTTCCTTTCACAAGGATACTTGCTCAACCATGTTTGTTGCTGCTCTATTAATATTAGCCAGAAACTGGAAATATCCAACATGCCCCTCAACTTAAGAATGGATAAAGAAAATGTGGTATATCTACACAATAAAATATTACTCAGTTGTTTAAAAAAAATGTCATCATGAAATTTGCAGTCAAATGAATGAAACTAGGGAGAGAAATCATCCTTAGTGAGGGTAACCCAGATTCAGGAAGACAGATTTTTTTTTGTGGGGGAAAAATCTCGTGGTGGAGATCCCACACTGAATGGCAGTGACCCGCAGGGGGCTTTCACGCCAGCGGGTCCCACAAACAGGAAAAGGTCCGGAGTTCCAGGGCTAGAAGCTTTGTCGATGGCAGGCTCCAATGATACAAGAAAGTCCGTGGGTTCCAAGAGTTTTATTGCCATGGTGTGGTAGTTGGATCTGGATGTGCACCCCCCAGTAAAAGCCAGGGGGAGTTGGCTTAAATAGGGAGGAGGAAAGAGGAGGGTCTGGGAAGGAATAACTTAATTAGCTATGCCCTCCCCCCCCTTTAGGTAACTCATGAATATGGAAATCTCTCGAGGCTGAAGCCTATAGTCACGCCCTCTCTAGCCAAATGTGACTGCAAGGTGCAGCAAGGTGTTGGATCTTCGGGCTATTTCTAGCCAGTGCCTCGACCAAAACCAGCCATCCTATCATGGTCCCACATTTATTCATTCATATGTGAATATTAGTCATTAAATAAGTAATAACTAAGCTACAATCTATAGACCCAGAGAAGCTTGGTATAGAGGAAGAGACTGGGGGTGGGATAGATCTCCCAGGAGAGGGAAATAGAATAGATTTTATGGGTAGACTGGGCAGGGGGCAGGGGAATAGAGGAGGTAGAAAAGGGAAGGAACGATGGACTTGAGAAAGTGAATTCTTGGAGAGTTAGAACTTGGAGGGGGTTGGAGCATTTAAGGATTGATATGGAAACCTAGTGCAGTGGAAATTTTTTAACATGTATAAAGGTACTCCTAATAAAGTCTCCAAATAATAAGGGAAACAGAGTCCCAGTTAGCCATCTCTTATCACCAAACAAAGCTTCCAGTACCAGGACTGGGTTATATCCAATTGATCGTTGGCCAAAAGGGTCCCATAGAAATCCCCAAACAACTCAGGCTGTTGCCAAGACAGTAGATTGCTCTCTGCAAACTGACAGAAAGGCCCCATTCTGAAGATAACACCCTCATAACTCTTTGAACATGGAAAGGTCAAGCTGGTGTCTACATAGAACCTTCACCCCTATGTTCTAGTGTCTTTGGTGAAGGAAGGTACTCTGCAGGCTACCAAAAGGGAAATATAAACACTAAACCAGCCACAAAACCTTTGATGTACAATCTATCCTGCCTAAAAAAACTATGCTAAAGTCATGGTGGCACAAATCTTGTGGAAGAAACTAACCAATGTCTGGTTTTACTTAAGATCCACTCCACGAGATGGGACTCATACTCAACACTGCTTGGGTAACAATGAACTAGAAACTAGATGTGCCAGAGATTTAGCATAAAACCAAACAAAAAAAGTTTTTTGCTATACTCATAGATCAGTGCCTCATTCAGTCATCATCAGAGAAGCTTTCTCCTGTGTGGGACTGCATAAGGGTATCCTGGGTCATGGTTGAGCAGGTGCTTAGAACCCTGAGATTCTCCATGGAATTCTGCGTGAGAACCGGCAGGAGTTCAGTCCCTCCCATCATCTAGGATCCTGAAAAGCAGTCACATAGATCTCCATAGAGTCACATAGGCCAGGCTATAGGCCTCAGGCCCTAGAGATTTACATACTAATGAAGGCCAGAGGGCAGAGCAAATTAAACATTCCTCCCCCAGATCCTCCCCCAATCCTCCCCCTTTCTCCCTCCCTATATAACTCGGGACTGCCCTGAGTTTTTGGGGGGTACGCCTAGATCCATCTATTATCCGTCATGACAATAAACCTTTTTGGAACCAAGGACTTCCTCGTGTTACTGGGGCCTGCCGCCACCAAGGCCCTCAGGCTGCTAGAACCATAGGATCTTCTTCCCGAATGTGGGACCCACTGGGGCGGCGGAAGCCCCTCTGGGGCTTGTGCCCCTCTGGGGCTTGCGCCGGCCTTCTTAAATTTTCCCCACACTCCTGCAGCAGATGGGAACAAATACAAAGGTAACCCAATCACGAAAGAACACACATGGCATACACTCACGGATAAGTGGATATTGGACCAAATGCTCGGAATACCCAAGATACAACTCACAGACCACATGAAGCTCAAGAAGAAGAAAGACAAAAGTGTGGGTACTTCCATCCTTCTTAGAAAGGGGAACAAAATACTAATGGGATCAAATATGTAGACAAAGTGTGTAGAAGAGACTGAAGAAAAGGCCATCCAAAGACTGCCGCTATATACAGTCACCAAACCCAGACACTGTTGTGGATGCCAAGAAATGCAAGCTGACAGGAGCCTGATATAGCTGTCTCCTGAGAGGCTCTGCCAGAGACTGACAAATACAGAGGGGATGCTTGCAGCCAACCATTGGATGGAGCACAGGGTCCCCAATGAGGTCTCCAATAGAGGAGTTAGAGAAAGGACTGAAGGAGCTCAAGGGGTTTGCAACCCCATAGGAAGAACAATAATATTAACCAACCATACCCTTCAGAGCTCTCAGGGACTAAACCACCAACCAAGGAGTACACATGGAGGGACCCATGGCTCCAGCCGAATATGTAACAGGGCGTGGCCTTGTCAGGCATCAGTGGGAGGATAGTGTGAAGGCTTGATGCCTCAGTGCAGGGGAATTCAAGGAGTGAATTCCTTGCTTAGTTAATTCAGAGGCCCTTGTTGTCCTCTTATCCTCCATACCCCCTGGTATCGGAGGCAGGAGTGGGTGGGCCCCCCCCCGAGGAAAACCCTAATAGAAGCAGAGGAGGGGGATGGGATAGGATGGGATGGAGGTCTCGGAGGTGGGGTGGGGACTGACCAAGAAAGGGGATAACACTTGAAATGTAAATAAAGAAAATATCCAAAGTACAGAAAGTATTATTATAGTTCTTAAAACTTTACAGCAATAAGCAGTACTTGGCTCCTCCAAGAGCAGCATCCCTTACCTGCACATTGTCACATTCGTTTCTCACTGTGTTCCAGCTTTAACTGTTCTCTTCAAGTGTGCATGAAAAACCATTACTCTGGAAATTTGCATTCAATCTAGCAATACAAATTTTGAAATCGAGATGGGGGGAGGGGGAGAGCCACAACCAGACATTATGGAGAAAAAGACAGAGAGGGGAGAGGAGATAGAAAGACAGACAGACCTTGAAACACACAGTTCTAAATGGAGTGTCTCCATCAAATCTCTACCCTTAGAGCTATGGGAACCCTCTGGAAGAAGAGGCAAGAGGCAGAAAGAGTGTAAGAACCAGAGGATATGAAGGACAAGAAGACAACAAGGACCTCTGAATTAACTAAGCAAGGCTCATACAAACTCACAAAGACTGAAGCAGCGAGCACACAGCCTACACAGGTCTGTCTCAGGTCCTCTGTCAATATGTTATAGCTTTCAGCTTAGTGTTTTTATAGGACTCTGGAATGTGTCAATGAGTGGATTTTGAATCTTGTGCTTGCTCTAAAGGTTCTTTCTCTTCTATTAGGCTGCCTTGTCCAGACTCAATATGATGATTTTGTTTTACCTTATTATATTTTATTTTATCGTGTTTGGTAGTTATCTCTTACAAGCTTGTTCTTTTCTAATGAGGAACAGAAAGGGAACGGATCCATATGGGAGGGAATGTGGGAAAGAACTGGGTGAAGTGAAGGGATAAAAAAAACCTACAATCAGTACATATTATGAAGAAAAATTATAAGAATAAAAACAAAAATAATTTCTTATTTAAAAAAATAAGGGACTTGATATTTTAAAGTAATGATAGAATGGATTTCTTAATTTTATGCAGAACTTACCTTGAAACATAAAGCCCCCTTTCATATGCATATATAGGTGTTGAACTTTTCTGTTCCTTTCTAAGTTTTCTATAATATTAGTTTCTCCAATAGTTTACCAATGCAAGAAACAGATTCCGTCTCCATATGTGAATTCAGACAATATCCCCTTAGTTCCCTTTTCTCCTATCCTAAGAAACTTTAGCATTGATCTATCTTAAGGCCTCTTAAACTATTTCTCTCATATCCCCTTTTTACTCAAGATATTTATATGACTGTGATAGAAAGGTATATATTATAGGTGCAGAAATCAAACCTATTGTAAAAATAAATCATGAAGATGTTTATGTGAAGAAATTTCTGGTAGAATGAGACAAATGTGTTAATGTTTTTACATAAAGAATTAAATATTTACTGACTGCTTGATAGTTTTAGATATAAAGTAGGTTTAGTGATTTCCAAAGTTGATTGATACTTTGGTTTAATACTAATCACAGCTAAGAATACTATTTCACATAAGTACATAATACAAAACAGCAGAGTATATTTAGCAACCGTTCAGAAATTCTTGGAAATCTTGTCTTAATCCAACGCTAAAACTCACTCAATCCCTTTTATGAAGCTCAAGTCTGCAACTCAAACAGCAAATTTTAAAGTCAAACAAATTAACATGATAAAATCAAAAATATATACTAACGTGTAACTTATATGCTGAAAAATGGTAGTAGGAAAATATTAAAAAGTCGTTCTTTTCTGTGATTAAACCATCATGTTTCTGCAAGAGCAGAAAGTTGAAATAAATTTTTAAAACACTGTAATTCATAATGCACGGTAATCTCAAGTCTGAGCCCATGCGATTCAGGCTGTTCTGTGTGATGTGATCGAATGCACAGAGGAGAATAGGCACTGGGTGCAGAGGCAAGGCTGCAGTGAAGTCATGTGATACAACACCAGCAAGCCCTGCCAAAAAATCTCTGGCTTACTCATTAACACAAATTACATCTTTAATTAAAATAGTTCTACATTTCCTGCACCTTACTTGCCTTCTATGTTGTAGACTGAAGTTTTCTGTTGTTTTTTACAGTTTGTTTGATTCATCTGAGTTTCATTCATCTAACCTTGCTGAGAGAATAAGAATTGTTAGAGGCTCTTACTTAATTGTGAAAAGAGGAAATAGTTAGCGTGGAACCTTATAGATCACACTGTTATGTGATTATGAGAATAGGTTCTGACAGGTTTAATTGTGTTTCATATTTTAACGTCTTCCTTACAGACTTTGTCTTATTATCAGATTTATACATACACACTTTTGAGAAAAAGAGTATATTGTTGTTGGTGTTGCTTAGAATGGAAAAAAAGGTTTTTTTGGTACTTCCTATGTGTAACTTTAATCATGTATCATTACATTTCTGAACTCCAGGATCAGATAGTGTTTCTTCATGGCTTAATTTTTGTATTGCATAAATTCTACATGTTGTTATGTCATAAACTTACCGAATATTTATGCCAGATCCAGTAACCTTGCCATTTTCTATAGGAAGTATCCTGGTACTTAATATATTAATGGCAGGATTACTGTTGGATGGACAAATAAACAATAAACATGCATTCCACTTACATAATACTTTTATTGCATCTCCTTGTAAGAACCCCATTATCCTGTATCTATAAAACCTAATGCTGGATTAGCACCGGGCAATACATGAGTCTGCAAAAACATCCATAACTTTGTAATAGACATATAGTTTCTTGACATTACATATTACAGAAATCTCTGTATAGTCAAGAAAGGATAGACGTCTAAGTGGTAAAATATAGAGAAAATCGTGACCTTTATATTTTTTCTCAAAAATCACAGAGAAATAGTCTGGCTTCAGTAACATAAACCATTGCCTTGCTCTTCCCCCAACTATCACCACCAGAGAAAATGTCTTGCTTATGAAACTTAATAAATCCCATGTGAAAACTTACAGAGGTTTACTCTACAGTTCAGGAAGAAGATAATAGCGTGCATTGTGATTTCTAGTGCTATTACATGGCATTAAATAACATGTACATGTAGTTGTTTATTCTACGTATTACCTTCCAAGATTTACATACTACACTTTCATGGGAAACATCTTACAATTGTTTGGTTTTTACTATTTCATTGTAAGCGAGAAAATACCGTCATAAGCTGCGCTGTAAGGAAGGGTACTTTGGATGTAAACTGAAGCAAAATTAATTAGAAGCTGCTGAAATGCTAGAGTGAATACTGATCTTAAATGAGCTCCATGTGATGTTTAGTTTCATGACTGACAAAATTAGAGCGCCTCCACTTACCGTGCCAGGAACGCTCATTAGTTCTGCAACGTGTCACACGCATCTCCATTCCTCCCGAGCTATTTTTTAGTCTCCGTATTTCTATTTTGACGTTAGAAAAATATACAACCAAAATCTATAAGACTTTGATTAAATGTTGATACAGCTGATTTCAACACAGCGAAAGCCAGTGACCATACATGGAATCTAAACAACAGCTAGCAATTACAATGTCAAAGGCATGTATACACTGTGAGTTATGTTTCATTGTCTGGCATGCAAATATAGTCTCCATTTCCTTTACACTATGTCCAAAGTATAAAGAAAGCCAACCAAAGAGTTCTGTTTCATTTATACAAAAGAACTAGGTTCAATCATGTTTGATAAGTTGCAAATTACTGGTAATACCACAAGTGTTGTTACAGCTGCTAAGAATGGTCAGAAGGATGTGCAAAATACAGCAAAAGCATGAATCAAAGAGAAAAATCTAAACAAGTTTGAATGATGGTATATAGTATGGCTAACTTTAACTTCATTCGGGACCTAGAAATACCATATTGGGTACAGAATGAGGTACCTTACATGGAAGCTGGCCTCGTATGGCTTTGTCAGGCTTGTAACTCTTCATACAATGACACGCTCTTTACTCAACAAATTGTATTTGCAAATCAAAACTATGGCAGCCTTCTCCTTTAACACTGATATTGGGATTTCATACAATGTACATTTATAAAATGTACATTGGTTTTTGAGGAGACTTTCTGTCATTCAGTCTGGCTTCTGCTTCTCCTGTGCACTTAGTTATTCAGCAGCTTAAATAAATATCCTTAAGAAGTACAAAGGGTAAACAAAGTCTCGATTTAATACAGGACCATAAACACGTGCCCCTCTTTCATGCTGCACACTATAGTCATCAATAATTTTGAAACTTTCAAGGACTTTGTAGACTTGTAAAATAAAGAGGGGTGGGTGAAATCAAAGCACATTACCCACACAAGTATCTGATTAGAACTATCATTTGAATCAGGTTTATACATTTAAAATCCAGGACATTCTATGTAAAATTCCAGATCTCCGGTTTCCCTAGAAACCCTGTAAACTCAGGAAGAACTGAATTTGCATTCCAAATAGTAACAGTTGGGCGAGTACCAGAGGTGCCCTTATTTCTACATAATATTGCTCTTAAGGACAGACCATTTAGTTACCTGTTCCATTCTGATTTTCGATTCCTAATTGATCCTTTCATTTTTTTTTTCTGAAATTTACTACACTACCCTCTTGAGTTTATTCAACATCATCTGCTTCTGATAGTATTGTTCTATCTCTACCAATGCAAGTATAGACAAAGAAATAACAAGTCATTTATGTACAGTAAGCATATTAATTGCAATAGTATTAGTAACAATAAACATTTAGTACTGTTGCTTATATCTGGAAGAGTTCTAAGTGCTTATCTATGTATTAATTGCAAAATGCTCACACCAATATATTAAAATATCACTTCTAACAGGACAAGATCTTCCTTGCTAAGCTAGTGGATCTTGGGCCTTGACTTACATCAAAACCATCTGGAGAGCTTGTCAGAACAAGTTGGCAGCTGCTTTTCTTTGGAGCAGTCTGGGATTGCTCCCAAGGATATCTATTTCTGACAAGTTCCAGGTGTTGTTGATGCTACTGGACCGGTGACCACACTTTGAAAATTACTAATTTTAACATTGTTCTAGCCCAAGCTGCCTAATGACATAATGAATATTTAATAACTAGTTGAAAAAGAATAGGAGCTGTGTTAGGTGGCTTAGGTAGCTGGTACTACTCTATAAAATGCTGACAAAATTAAGTATAACTTGGATAAAATCACATATCTCATAAACATCAGTAATAGGATATTAAAACTTGCCCTTATAGCATAGAGTCATGGTACAACTTTTTAAAGAGAGTAGATATAAGACTGATGGTTTAAGTGTGCCGTATATCTCAGCTTTTTTTTTTTTTTTTATTCTATGGTGGAACACTATCTCACTGACCATTTGAAAACAACAAAAATTTTGGCATAGTGCCCAAACAATTCTATATGTGCTTTCTAAAGAAACCTATGCTTAAACTCCTTCATGGGGTCAACAACTCTTTCCTTGCCCTTTGGAGAACACACTTAAAATGCCCAGAGCATGCAGAAGGCTCACAGCTGAAAAGCTAAGGCACATCCACTCTGCTTTCCTGGCTGAACTGGTACTTTCCAGGAGACAGTACGTTTGTTTCCAACCTGATTCTTTCCACTTGGATTGTTACTATAATTTGATTGATTATTAGCCAATCCTATAAAATCCAAGTTCAAAACAAGACAGAACTGTTTCTAGGAAAATAAATATACTAGAGAGGCTGGGTACAGAAAATACTTAGGACAAACACAATGATCTGAGGAACAGATGCAGAAACAACAACAAAAAAGTCTTAAGATGCCCAAACATTTTGTATTCCCAGTGCTTTGCTTTTCAGCGATTTACTTAAACTTAAGCCTTAAAGTAAACTAAATTAGAATGCACAAAACCTGCATGATTTGTACAATAAAGAATGGTGAATCAAGAGCAACCAACATAGAGGGGCTTGAAGTGTGTGATGCTTACCTTAAGGTTAATCTCCAAGAACCAGCCTTGGCTTAGAGAGGGGTTCTGAGGAAAGAATGTCTGGGAATGGGGGAAAAGCAAATGACTCAAGTCAAATCAACGGTGGGTTCAAGCTGGTACCTGTGCTCTGCTGGAGACAGAATTCCAGCCTGCTTTCTCTCTGATCTGCTTTCTCTCTTCTCTCATCTGCTTTCTCTGGAGATCTCTAGGCAGTTCTCTCTCTGTGTTCTGTGTGAAACAGTTCTCCAAGCAGTTCTCCCTTGCTATTCTAAAATCTTTCTCTGGATAGCTCTTCTCCAGCAAATCATAAGTCATTTACTCTAGGTTTTCTTTTGATTATCATATGAATCTATATCCCAGGACCCCAGCTCCTTAACTTTTAGGAAGCAAGCACACATTTTCTTTTAACATTGCAAAAGAATTCAGAGATCTGCTTGACCCTGTTAAGCACAGAAGATAAACTAGCTGGGTAGGACTACCCTGAAATCACCACTTGTACCACACCTGGGCCTTGATTCCCTGTGTCCCAGGCTGACCTTGAACTCAAGAATCTGCCTGCCTTTGTATCTTTCTGACAAGCTGGCTCATAGTGTAGTAACCTCTATTCCTTTAGATTTGTGAAGCTCCTCATGATTCCTATTGCATCCTTATTTTTTGCATAGTTGAGAAATTTGATATTTTCAAATTAACATTTTTAGAGTTCTTTTCCACAGCCTTAAAGGCTCTCCTGAAGGACCCAACCTTTACTATTTTGCTAAGACATTAGCCATACCTTCACCTCCCAGATTCATGCTAGCTATGATTATCATGGGGTCACTAGTGTTAACAGGAAGGACATTCCTTAAAGGAGAACTGCAAAGTACGTGTATTGTTACACAAACAAGCCTTATGCCCATAGCAGCCTTCGACACTCATGGAGGCCCACGCCTGCTCGTCCTGTCCCAGGGGCAGGAACCATGTCAATCTGTCTCCACCAAGGCCATGACAGACTTGAGGGTTCATTTCTGGAACTCCCATGGCCTGTATTTGTATGACTTAGAGCAGAGAATTATTTTTAAAATTTTTAAACACTTAGACAAATACAAAAGAGAACAAAACCAAAAGAAAAGAAGGAAAAAATTAGGGAAAGGAAGATAAAGAAGTCTGCAGCCATCAGAGGCAGCCGAGGCCTTCAGATAGCAGCATCACTGCCTAGTTTTTGCCAGAAAAAGCTACCCTGTTCAACATTATCACTCTGTAGTAAAATATGTACTTATTGGGCTTCATAATTCCAATATGATTTTTAAAAACTGGAAATCAGTTTTAGATGAGTTTTTAAAAATACTTAAGAAAAAAAAAAGAACTTCATTGGGCTGGATTGATAGCTCAGTTGGTAAAGTGCTTGCCCCACAAATATGAGGACCTGCCCACCACTGGGGACGGAGCTGACTCCCCGGGACCGCTCGCCAGCCAATCTACCTAGATCAATAAACTCCAGGTTCAGTGAGAAATTCTGCTCCCCCCAAATAAGGTATTAATTGAGGAAGATGCCTAATGTCAACCTCTGGCCTCTATACATACATACATACATACATACATACCACACAAACACATACACACACACATACATACATGCACATGCAGACACACATGCATATGCATACATGTACATGCATATAAACAGATGCACAGACGCAGGCATATACACACACACACTCATATGTATGCCCACACATGCACAGGCACACATGTATATATACACACCATCACACACATACTCATACACACACACTCACACACACATGTACTCACAAGCACACACAGGCATACACATGTGTGCATACACACAGAGGCATGCACGCACGCACACACACACACACACACACTTGACTCCATTGGAATACAGCATTCACCAGTCAGAGGTCCTCATTGTTCATTCATATCCTTGGCTCCACCTCTCTTCACCCCCTTTTAGCAGCAAGATTTTAGCCAGGGAACTAAAATTTTTCATCACTCAGATGCCTGAATAGTATTTATCCCTGTGGACTTGAAAAGTATGGCAAAGAAAAGCAAGCATATGATAAGTGTACTGCTGACATTTAAAAATGCATATATTGAGACATCCGTCACCTTTGAGAGTCAAGTTGGTGGCACGAAACCTGCTGGCCAGTATTCCAGATGAGCTACAAGTAATCTTAACTGAGAGACTTCATTTTCAAGTCAAGTTGAACTAACCCCCCCCCGCCCCTCGTCTCTCTCCCCCTCCCTCGTCTCTCCCTCCTCTCTCCCTCCCCCTCCTCTTCTTTCTGTTTCTCTCTCTCT
>NW_021604633.1:8469054-8480607 GCF_004785775.1 Grammomys surdaster | reverse complement strand
TCTCTCTCTCTCTCTCTCTCTCTCTCTCTCTCTCTCTCTCTCTCTCTCTCTCTCCAGCTCTTTCAACAACCCATGTCTCTGCATACATTGGCTTAGGAGCAGAATTCAGTTCACTTCTTAGTGGCTCTGTATGGTATAAGTATGACTTCACTCATAGGAATCTTGTTAAGTGAGTTGGTAGGAAAAGGTAAGTGTACAAATTGTGATCTCCACACACTAATCTCTCCATGCACTAACCACGTTCCTCCAAAATGTGAAGATGAACTGACATGTTTTCATGTCATCCAGAACCACCTTTAGAAAGTATTTTTAAGCCTTTTTAATCTCCAAGGTAAAATAAAGGTGTACTCTAAAGCCAGATGGCCATACTTTACAACAGCTGGGCTGAGGCAATGCACCACTAATTCGCACAGGTCTTTCATGTACACTAAATATCTTTCATTTATAAATGTGGTTCTGAAGGCAAGGAGGTTATTATTTACCGACACTGCCCTCTGGTATTCTGATACTCACTGCTAATTGTGTAAGTGGTACTCTCATCCATACAGAACCGTTTTCCTTCCTGCTCTGATATAAACATATCAGAAGCATTTCTGAGTCTGAGCATTTGCTCAGAAGCATTTCCACCTCCAGAGCAAGCTATATGATGTTAGCCCCCTTGGGAAAGTTTTAATTTATAAGAACCTTACTAAAACAATTAATCTGTTTCAAAGAGATTACATTACTAATGTAAATGCCTAATGAACATGAGGAAAATGCTGAAGGCTATGATTGGTGAATTTTGAAAGTTTTACCCTTTTCCTCTTCCTATATATATTTTATGCAATCTGTATTCTAAGCCCTATAAAGAGACCAGCTGTTTCTCACAGTGAAATGATGCTTGTAGCCAAATTCTACATTTTCCTGTAATATAGGCCTCCCTTCTCTTTTAACCATTCTCGGTTAAAAAAAAAAAAAAAGAAGGAAAAGAAAAATGCTTACTATTAATAACACAGCCAATGCTGCCAATTGCATGCCAGATGCCAGGCTAAGTCCTTTACATAAAATACCTCATCTCATCCTCCGAATAGGTTAAGTATCGTGCACAATAATTGAGTTACAAAGAAAACACAGGATTCAGATTTGCTAGAAACTTCAGGCATTAAAACAAACGCTAAAACTCTAAGGAAATTCCAAATGGTGACTCCTTGAGTTTTTCCTTCTGACAAATGTCCATCCTTATACACCAAAACAATAATTCTTATTTTTCTGCTTTCTTTCAATCTCTTCACACATAGGAAGCACATAAAATATGTGTCACAATAACAGAATTCATGGTTTACTTATTCTTTTTTGATAACATATACCTAAAAATGATGTTTGAGGAATCCAGGGGTTTTGATGAACTCAGTCACTGTACAGAGGCACAATGCACACGATACACACTGACAAATACAGAGTCACATATGTGACCTAAAGTAGGAAGGCTTTCAAGTTTGTATTCAGCATTGAGATCTTTGCAAAAGCCCTATCATTTCTCTTTCAGGCAAATTGACTTGAAGGTCAGAATGGTATCTGTTATTAAATGTGTGAACGTGTCTCTTCATCTGTATGGGCTCTAGTCTCATTATAAAACAGAGCAAGGAAATAGTCCTATGTGGCTCTTGTTAAGGTAACTTTTAACTTAATACAAAACCTATGAGATTTTTTAACTTAGAAATTTGAAACTCATAGATCCCAGGCTCAATTGTTTACATCTGGTGTTTAGCTCAATGCTTACTAGTTTCTTGTCATCCATTTTCCCTGACTTTACTCAATTTAGCTCACTGATCTTTCTTTGCCTTTCTCCTTATGTGCAGTTATGACCATAACTGCACAGAGATGTTTCTACCAACTGTGTCCAACTTCCTGATATTGTAATATGATGATGTTGCCATCTAGAAAGTTCATGGTCCAGAATCAAATATACAACTAGATAAATGTAAATCAAGATATAAATCATGAGACAGGGCTTTGCTGTTTGTTGTATATTCCTTTAGTATGCACCAAAACCCTGGGTTCAATCCTTACCACTGCATACATGAGCACACCCTCATAGAAGCAGGAGGAGAGGGGATGAGATAAGGGGTTTCTAGTGTGGGGAATGGGAAAAAGGGATAACATTTGAAATTTAGATAAATAAATTATTCAATAATAATAAAAACAGATAACGGAACTGGCTATTGCAATCGAGCATTTGAGACTTTTTGCCAACAATTTAATATGACCCATGTTACTGGGATTCCTTATAAACCTCAAGGACAAGCTACTGTGGAAGGAGCCCATGGAACTTTAAAACAATATCTTCATAAAATAAAAAATGGGGAAGTGTATACCCATATACCACAAATGTATTTAAATTATGTTCTTTTTATTTAAAATCATTTAAAAATTTGGATGCCAAGGAACTTTCTGCTGAGTGTCTATGGCACCCTACAACTAGGCATACTTATGCCTAGGTGAAAAGGAAGGATCCACTTACTGGGATATGGCATGATCTCGATCAGGTATTTAATATGGGGAAGAGGAAATGTTTGTGTTTTTTCTGCAGGATGCTGAAGGGGTATGGTGGCTTCCAGAGTGACAGGTGAGACATGCTGATGCCAGGACAAAGAATGATGCTGACCTGTGAGCTTGCTGAATGCCCTGACAATAGTGACTGGGAAGCTATATTGGACATATGTTCCTGACCCATCTTTGCTTACCTATATCCCAGATGGGACAAGCTGCCTTGCGTCAAGATTTTAGACCTTGTGGAACAGAGAATCAAAAAGAGAAGTTATAATGACTCTTACATTTTTCTTAAATGTAATCAGTTTTCAGACTCAATCATCAGCTGGTCTAGAAATTGTATTAGTGTGTTGAAACCAGGCATGTCTGTTATGTAGGTCTATAAACCAGCTTTTGTTTTATTGCCCTGAGGATCACAGAACCTTGGTATTCTAAAAATAGCTTGCAAGTACTGGAAGAAGTGAGTCAGGCTTCAAGCAGAAGCAAGAGGGTAGTGGGCTTGATTATTGCTGGTATAACAGCTTTAATCCCATTAATTGCTATCAGAACTCCTTCTGCAATTACTTCGACACAACAAGTTAAGACAGCTACTTTTGTTAATCATTTATCAAAAAATGTTACTAATGTGTTGAGCATACCAGAGGATTTAGATCGGTGTTTGGCACAATGGATTGATGCTCTTTATCTTATTCAAATTATTGGAAGGAGGTTCAGAGTTTAACAGTAAGGAGCCATCATGTGTCATGCCAAATACCATTGGATTCATGTTAGTTCTACAATTTACAATGATAGTCATTATAATTAGGAAAAAGTTTAGACACACTTGCAATGTATTTGGCATAATTCTAACACTTCTCTGGATATTTTAACTTTGTATAGTGAGCTTATGAATTTAAAGAATGATGCTCTGCTGAGCATTTATGCAACAGATACTGCTGATAAAATTTTCCATGGTCTGAGATCAGTATTTCCATTTTGGTCAAGCTTCAAGAATGGCATATATAGATTGATCATGCTACCCCTTTTTGTCCTGGGAATACTTTTATTCCTGCCTATCGTGTTAAAGTTTGTCTTTAACAACATCAACAGGTTGGTAGCTAAAGTACATGACTTGAAACTGAAAATGGACCCCCAGATAGAGCTATTAATTTAACAAGCTGGCAAGCCAAGGTCAGGTAAGATTCTGCCCAGAGCCTTACCAACCTAAGTCATAAGTGCATTGCTTTTGATAATGCATATTCCACAATGGGTAAGGAAGGCATTTTTGTCAGAATGACTTAAGACAGGCTCAGTCTTGTTTATGCAATAAAAAAAGGGGGAGATGTAGAGAGCTTTTGGGGCTGCCTGGCAGGAATCTGACTTTGGCCAAGGACAAGGAAATGGGCTTCAGGCAGGAATCTGACATTAGGCTAGAACAAAGAAGTAATTTCAGGAAGGAATCTAAATCTTAGGCTAGAACAAAGAAGTAGTCTTCAGGCATGAAAATGACTTTGGACTAGGACAGGGAAGTAGACTCAGATATTTTGGTCATTCTGATAAATCCTTAGTAATAGTGATCATGGGCCTTGCTTGTTCTTTGACTATTTGTGTTTATTGTTTTGCTTGTTCCTTGACTATTTTCATCTATTGTATTGCTAGTTCCTCAACCTAGATCTGACCTTAATACTTGCATGAAATTAAAATGGTATAAAAGCAAAAAGGAGGAGGAGGGATAGGATAGGGAGTGTGCGGGGACAGGGGATGGGGAAAGGGGATAAATGTAAATAAAAAAAATGTAAATAAATGAAATATCCAGTAGAAAAAAAGAAGAGAACAGATTTGTACCAACTATTTTTAGAACCATGGCAAGATTTTTTTTTTCCTAATTACTCCTGATGAATTATCCTAGAAACAACTTTTTTTTCTCTCAAAGCTATACATAGTTTCCTTTGTCTCATGAGAAGTCTAAGGCTCTTCAATTAGTTAGGATCATTTCTGCAAGGGGATCTAGCTAGTGTTTTAATTCAGAAACTGAAACTTTTAATGTGTTTAGGTAGGTCCTGATCACCTATTTACTTAGTTTGGCAAGTATCAAAAGAGGCAAATTTAGGTAAACAATTAGTACATGCCCACCAAGTAATCTGAAGCCAGTAATACTTTTGTTACCTATATGAGTTAACTCGTAAGGCAGAATAGTATATATTAGAAAAAGGGAAGGTACCTGTGTAAAAGGTTTTAGATATTTGGATTTTACACCTTATAAGTTTTCTAATATTAATAGACTACCACCAGTCACAGTGGGTTTTGTCAGTCAATGGGCTGACAGTCCAGTTAGTTCCTGTCGCTATACAGTACAGGGGCTGGGTGTCTAAACACAACCAGCAATCCTGGCCAGTTTCTGGCTGTGAATGATTAACTCTATTCCCAGGGTCTCTTCCTGTGACATAGAGTCTGATTCCTCAGGTTTTCCATGTTTCCCAAAGACTAGAATCTTTTTAAAGGAAATTTTTAGGATGCCTCAGTTTTACAAACCCATTATTGTAATCGAAATTCCCTTGTCCTGGGCAACTAAGGGGCCCAGCCTGATGAAATGTATAGAATTGTAAACTATGTATTACTATATCAAAAGATAAACCCCCACATCTTTCCTTTATCCAATATAATCAGGCATTTAAAGTGAATGGGCATCAGTGAGCAAAGGTCAATGTGGAATGTGGCTTCCTGCTTTGTATTCATATTAGCTAACACTTTCTCTGTATCTGTCTTCCTCAGTTTCCAGCTCCAGGCCTGTTGGCTGTGGCTATTGGACCATAACCCTGTATTCATAGCAAACATAAGTTTCAGTAAGAGGTAAAGGACCAGGGAGTGGAAGGGCCTGACGCCCAATGAAACCTTGATTTCAATGTGTCTATAGCTCAGAAATAGTTCATTTGTCAGCAGTGCCTGTGGCTTTCACATTCTAGATCTGGGTGAGGTAGACACATGGAGTGATGCCAGATATCGTCACAGCCTTAGAAGTAGAGAAAGTCATTGCATGGAGTCCTTTCCAAACTGGTTTCTGTGTCCCTTTGGCTACCTGCCTGACCCAGACAGTGTCACTGGGCTGGATCAAAAGGAAACTGGTGGTGGACTCAGAGGTCAGCTGGCTCTCTTGAATGCACCAATGAATAGCCGCTATAGAAGACTGTAGTGACTTGAGAAAGGAATAGTTAGAGAGAATTTGTCAGCTACCAGTGTCTAACCCTGGGAACCAGTGGGGGAGGTCTTCCAAATAATCTTTTAGGGAGCATAAATCCCTCTCTATATGGGGGTCCAGTAGGCTAAAGTAAAGGAAGAAGATCAATCCTCTGGTAGACCCTAATAAGTTAAAAGTTTTATTAAAGTTTTTTAATGTCCTATTTTGGTTTTGTTTTTATTTTATTTCTGGTTTTTTTTAAACTTGGCCAGAGCTCTAAGGTCTATATGTACAATGAATTCTAAACTTTAGCTATTGATTGAAAGGTTTTGGCTAGGAAAGCCAGATCATTGTCAGACCCCAATGTTAAAGGGAGGCTAAATCAAGGTACTAGTTCCTACAAGAGCTTTCTAAACAACTATTGGAGCAGTTTCACTCTGGGTGAGAAACGTTTCTACTGGAAAAGGTATCTTTAAAGACTACCATGTACTTTAATCCTCCCCTCAGCAGAACAGACCTTGATGAAGTCAATTTTCCCAGAGTTTGTGGGGGTATTGGTTTCTCTTTTGGACCACTTCCTGGGCAAGGGCTCTCTGTTTTGAATGCATTTGAGCACAAACCTGGCATCAGACTGAGACATCCTGTGCTAGGCATACAGTCTAGGCATAACATAACTTGGTCTGAGCAACTTGGACAGTTTTGTGGACTGCAGATGAGTAGCCTGGTGAAGGTCAGTTACCAGAGTCCTGCCCTACCAGTTGTTTCTGAGAGAATGATCTTTCCCTCTGTTGTCTTTCATCTTCCACTGGGTCCATTTCTTCTTTACCATGGAGTCTCCACCAGCACTGTGTCACGCATGGTATATCCTCAGAATACCAATAGGACCCACTGGTCTTAGGGTCATTTGTACAGTAACCAGGTCAGCAGCCTAGCAATAGAGGACAACAATTTATAGGGGAAACAAAATAGCCTCTAGGAGGGCCATGTTTTTAATAACCTTTTCCTCAGTGGTAATAAGCCTTCTTTCTCCATAGATCATACTGTAGACACACCTGGTAGTAAAAAGATATCGACTGGTTGTCAGTGAAAAGTGGTAGACTTTTCTTTTCCCCATCTGAGAATCTGGAACTGAAATTCTCAAAAAAAGTATTAGACATGGATGGGAAAAGTTAATTTTTGACACAGATAAGATGAGGCAGACAAGGAGTAAAGGAGAAAGTGAGAGAGGCAGGAGGAGAAATGTATCAGCATATAGTGCCCTGAAGCATTTTAGCAGGGGTAGCTGATGGCAGTGTTCTCTTTTACCATCTGGTATTGGCTCCCCTGCCCAGACTGGTATAATATTATTCAATATTAATAAAATTCCTTCAGAAAATACCCCCTTATTTATTTTATTTTATTTATTATATTTATTTATTTATTATTATTTATTTTATTTATTATTTATTTTATTTATTTATTTTCTTATTTATTTTCTATGAAAGTGGTTTTCTATAAGATCTCAAATTAGATAAATCTCAAATTAATCTCAAATTAGATTAAATTCTTATTTAAATGTACATATCACTTTAAAGTAAAGAAATTGTAATTTATCTTCAAATATATTTAGGAACCACAAAACCTAGAATAAAAAACTACAAATACACTTCCTGGATAACAGGCCTAAACGGTCCCTGTCCTTGGAGTTCTCTCAGTTTCATTTTGTAGTTCAGTTTCTTGAAACAGTCTTACTATATAGCCCAAGGTGGCCTTGGGTTTTCAAAGTCTTTGTTCAGACTTCTGAGCATTGAGATTACAGGCCTGTGTCATGCCCAGGTTGCTGAACTTCTTCAGCACTCAGATACCATTAGCAGAAAATGGATCAAAAGTGCCAAGCCAGCCTATCATTAATGAACTGGTTACTGGTTTGACTTGGGCTTCTTTCACTCCAGTCTACTTTACCTTCTCTCTTTAAAACATCATTCTCTGACACATTGTATAATCCTGAGATGGCGGCACATCTTTTTCTCTTTTCCTTTCTTTGGAGGCCATTATTTATTATTTATTTTTATATTTTTTTATGGAACAAGCTGAATTTTGCCGAGAAGATATTTTGAAAAACCTATAGCTGCTAGTCCAGAATTTGGTAGTCCAGAATTGGTATCCAGAGTTGTAAAAAGAAGGGAGCCCTTCCGAGAGGACTAGGAAAGAAAAGATGGATGCTAGGGCTGAAGGGATGGTTCAGGGGTTAAAAGAAGGTACTGCTTTCTGCAAGGGGCTGAATCTGTTTCCTAGTATGATCTGCAGCTCACAACTGCCTTTGACTCCAGCTCAAGGAGATCAGATACCCTGTTCTGAACTTCATGGAAACTGGAAACCTGCACTCACTTGCACATGTACACACACACACACACACAGAGAGAGAGAGAGAGAGAGAGAGAGAGAGAGAGAGAGAGAGAGAGAGAGCACAAGGGGAGATAATTTTTAAAATAATACAGCTAATCTAAGAAAGGACTCAACCACTGTGTACACTGTGTAGAAAGAATGGCTCAAATTAGGGGATCTTGTGGCTTGGCAGAGAGACATCTTTTAAAAAATGAAATGCCAGAGAGTGGTAGGCTATGACCTATGTACTCTGGCCCAGAATCCCATGAAGATTAAAAGACTGCATGCTGCACACGTGTGGGTTCCTTATGAAGGAGAGTGAAGGGAGTACTGTTTCAAGTGGAGAATGACAGTGGCAGAAATAGAGTCAATGGAAGGAAAGATGATGCACTAGATTGTTATCCTATAGATGCAGTTCTTAGTGGGACTCAGGTAGAAACTTCCTCTGCCCATCTTTAAACAGCTCTGAGTTTAGGTTAAAAATATTCTAGGAAAAATGCCTTCGATCCAGAGAGTGGACTAGGAGGATGGCCCTGTTGGTAAAGCACTTGTCTTGCAGACATGAGGATCAGAGTTCAGACTTCCAACATCCACGTAAATTTTCGGTGGGCATGGGGCCCACCTGTAATTTCAGCACTCAGGAAGTTTAGAGAGGATGTCTGCACAGAAATCTGTCTACCTAGCCTGTCCAAATCAATAAACTCTAGGCTTAACAAAAAAAAAAACCCAAGTGTAAGCCAGTTAATAAAGTGAAGAGTAATCAAAGAAGACACCATTTGTCAACATTTGGCTTCTACATGCATGGTCCAGACACATGCAAATGCTCAATAATCGCCACATTCATGAGTCTACACATATACATACCATTCCATACATACCACACCCATACCAAGAACAAAAGGAGTATCGGAGTCACTACAAAGACATAAGTAGCAATTGGCTTTATCTAGAGTTTATTAAATTGTGTTCAATCTTTCAAATGTCTATACAAGTCGTGATTGCACATTGTTATTCCATATATAAACTATGAGTCTTCCTGAAGTATACCAACTTTTATAGTTTTGGTCAGAAAATTCAAGAAGTGTAGGTTGTTCAAAGTTTGCCAGGAAATCCTTACTTGATGAAAGGCCACTTCTGCATTACCCTTTTAATTTCTTTTACTAAATGCAGAAACTATTCTGTTAAACTGGGCTGCAGACACAAAGGAAAACCATTTCCAACTCCTCCAGTCAGGTGAAAAAAGCCACTGGCACTTTGTCCAGGGGTCTACAGCGATGTTACTGGAGCCAGAGTCTCACACAATGCCCCTGCTTGCCTCTCTGCTGGAAGCTAGAGCCTCTCGATGGAAATAATCATTTTTAATAATGCAGATCATCACAAGAGCTCATGGGAAATCACTCTAAATATTACCCTTGGACTTCTGTGTAGAAATATAGTGAGGGGAAATTGTCTCGATGATGCTCAAGGGTTAGAATAATATGGAAAAACCAACTCAGTTCAAATAATTTATTGTCTCTGCCATGCTTTCTGCACAGCGTAGCTTAACCTGTCATTCCCTGAAAGGCTATTTATACAGTCTGAAGTTCCAAAGGATTCCTGGATTTGCGTTCTTCTACTCTTTCTAAATGATGCATAATAAGCTATTCTACAGAGGTCTTTTGTAATGAATGTGGGACTGTTTAGTTTGGGCCCCTTCAAAGGGATGGAAGAACAGTAACCGGCTGTTTGAAATTTCATCTTATAGAAACTATACCCTGCCACTACCTGAATTTGTTAGCATCTTTAAAACAAACCCTTTCCCAGACAAAACCAAATCAATCTTTGTATTCTTGACATTCATTATAAAGGGCAATGGAGTGTATAAATAGAAACCTCGAGAAACAGAGAGCAGTTTCTCTACAGGGGCATCCTGGAAGAGATATGCTGACTGATGTTGATGGTGTTTTCTCTTAAAAGTGGCCAAGTTTTTCTTGGCATCTTTGGCGTGATGATAATGCATACTTTCTAGTGGGGGCATGTCGGTGTGGAGATGTGAGTTGCAGTTATCCAGACTTATGTCACATCAGGTGTCCTGACAAAGACCAGCTCTATATTCTCTAAGTTCCCGACAACGTCATCCTGATAGGAAGTACAGGTACTGGCCATTGCTTCATTATTTGCAAAAACATCTACAAAGGAGTGTAGACATAGAGTGTGAGAGTCACATGAGGTGAGAAAGAGTACATGATCACCAGATATTAAAACATAGCTTTATCAAAAATTTAGAGAATTGTTTCCATGTTAACATTTTACTGACTTTTTAATTTTTTTATTTTATTGAAACTAGATTATTTTGTCATATAATATGTCCTGAGTATAGGTTCCCTTCCTTCTATTCCTTGCAGTTACTCCCACCTCCCCCACCCATCTGGATTTACTCCCTTTACGCCCCTCATTAGGAAGAACAGGCTTCTAAGTTCTAACAGCCAAACATAATAAAATAAAATTATAATAAGATAAAGCAAAAAAAAAATCATCACATTGCAAATGGACAAGGCAATCCAGCAGGAGCAATGGAGCCCCTAGATCAGGCACAAGAATCAGAGACACACTTATTCACACATTCAGGAGTCCCACAAAAATATTACGCTGAAATCTATGATATATACACAGAGGACCTGTGCAGACCCATGTAGGCCCTGTGCTTGCTGCTTCAGTCTCTGTGAGCTCATGTGACCCCTGCTTGGTGATTCAGAGGGCTATGTTTTCCTGTATCCTCCTTCCACTCTGGCTCTTACTCTCTTTCTGCCTCTTCTTCCATAGGGTTCTGTTGAGTGTAATTTTAAAATCACACCAGCTCCTACCTCGGGGACCTGCTTTCCGCCAATGGCCTTCTCACTCAGTCCCCACTGCTAGCTTTGCCAAGCCTCCCCAGTCTCACTCAGCTCTGCCAAGCTGCCAGCATTGATGCTTTTCCCATGAATACCTGGAGCTATGATTGTTCTCCACTGGCCAACCACCCAACAGCTAGCTCTGTCAAGCCACCAATGACTGCCCCAGCTGTGCCCTTTCTCTGCTCACCTTTGTTCCGAGGATGAAAAACACCAGATAGTTCTAACACTTTAAATCCAGCCAGATAACACAACTGCTGGGCACAGAATCTATTGCCCTAAACTCATCAGCTATCCTATATCAGAATTCCATGGGTGGCCTTACACAGCATTTGTCCTCCACTTTCCAAAGCCTGGTCGAAAAACTCCTCTCTATCTCTTCCATTCCTCTTCCTCCTGGAACCCTGAAAAATCCCACCTTTTTCATTCACCCAGCAATTAGGTCCTGCCTTCTTTATTGACACAATCAAGAATCAATTAGGGAAACAGTACCTCCACCTGCAGGGGTCTCTGATCTCTCACAATCAAAGCTATGTGTTCCAAGATATCTCTCTCTCTCTCTCTCTCTCTCTCTCTCTCTCTCTCTCTCTCTCTCTCTCTCTCTCTCCTCTCTCCTCTCTCTCTCTCTCTCTCTCT
>NW_021604633.1:8435772-8468954 GCF_004785775.1 Grammomys surdaster | reverse complement strand
CCTCTCTCCTCTCTCTCTCTCTCTCTCTCTTTCTCTCTCTCCTTCTCTCTCTCTCCCTCTCTCTTTCTCTCTCTCTCTCTCAACTCTCCTTCTCTCTCCCTCTCCCTCCCCCTCTCCCTCTCTCTCTCTCCATCTCTCTCTCCATCTCTCTCTCCATCTCTCTCTCCATCTCTCTCTCCATAATGTCTAGTTGTTGGTCTCTATATCACTATATTAGTTCCCATCTTCTTCAAAAAGAAGATTCTCTGATGATGACTAAAAAGGTCCTGATCTGTGGGTATAGCAGAATATCAATAGGAGTCATTTTATTGATACTACTGTTTTAAGACCAGTACTGTTTGGTTTTACTCAAGTCTCAAGAAAGTCTATGGTTTTTGGTCACCCAAGCAGTGTAGGGTAAGGCTACCAACTCACAGAGTGGATGGGCCTTAAGTGAAATCTGATGTTGGATGGATACCCTCACAAGGTCTAGACCACTGTCACAATAGCATATCTTGGAGGAAGGACAGATTGTAGGTCAAAGGTGTAATGGCTGGGTTGGTGTTTACAGTTCTCCTGCAGTAGCCTGAAAAGTAATTTCCTGTACCAAAGACACTAGACTATTGGGGTGAAGGCTCCTTGTAGGCACTAGCTCTCCTTCTCCATGTTCAGATTGTTATGCAGGTGTTGTTCTTGACAATTGGTCCCTGCTGTTAGTTTGTAGAGAGAAAGTCTTTGTCTTAGCAATAATCTGAGATATTTAGGGATTTCCATGGGACCGCCTTGGCAAGCAACTCAACTAAATGTAAGCCAGGTCCACTATTGAAAGCCTTATTTGGTGACAGAGGGGGCCAGTTGGGACTCCATGTCACTCATTATTAGGAGAGCTCAGTAGGATTTCAATTTGGTTATCATTTATTTAATGGCTAATATTGACATATAAGTGAGTACATAGCATATTTATCCTTCTGGGTTTGGGTTACCATACTCAAGACGACATTTTTTTCTAGTTCCCTCTATTTGACTGAAAAATTCTATGATGTCATTTTTAACAGCTGACTAATACTCCATTGTGTGAATGTATCACATTTTCTTTATCCATTCTTCAGTTGGAGAACATAGTTGTTTCCAGTTTCTGGCTATTATGAATAGAGGAACAATGAACATGGTTGAGCAAGTGTCTTCGTGGTAGGATGGAGCATCCTTTGGGTATCTGCCCAAGAGTGATGTTGCTAGATCTTGAAATAGACTGATTAGTAGTTTTCTGAGAAACTGCCATGCTGATTATCATAATGGCTATACAAGATAGCACTCTCATCAGCAATGGAGGAGTATTCCTCTGGTTTTTTTAACCTCCTTATTAACAATTTATTGTTTTGTATTTTATTTTTTTTAATTTATTTTATTGGATGTTTTATTTACATTTCATATGTTGTCCCCTTACCCCATCCCCCACCCACCCAGGAACCCCCTATCCCCTCACCCCTCCTCCTTCTTCTCTGTGGATGTAACCTCTATCTACCCCCCAACTCCCACCTCCCCTCCCTCAGAATTCCCAACCCCTGGGGCGTCCAGCCATCATGAGGTCAAGGTTCTCTTCTTCCACCTGTGCCCAGCAGGGCCCTCCACTCTTACATATTCAGCTAAAGCCCTGGATCCCTCCCTAAGTGCTCTCAGGCTGGTGGTTTAGACCCTGGGAGCTGTGGTTGGTTGGTATTGTTGCTCTCCTCATGGGGCCACAAATCCTTTCAGCTCCTTCAGTCTTCACTCTAAATCCTCCATTGAGAACCCCATGATCAGTTCAATGGCTAGTTGTGAGCATCTGCCTCTGAATATGTCAGACTCTTGAAGATCTCTGAGGAGACAAGAATATCAGGCTCTTATCGGCATGCACTTCCTGACATTCACATCAGCATCTACCTTTGGGATGCTGCACATGGGATAGATACTCAGGTGGAGTGGTCTTCAGATGGCCCCTCCTTCAGTTTCTGTCCCTCACTTTGTCTCCATATTTGCTCCCTTGAGTATTTTGTTGCACCTTCTAAGAAGGACCGAATCTCCCCCACTTGGTCTTCCTTCTTTATGAGCTTCATGTGGCCTGTGAGTTGCATCTTGGGCATTTCAAGGTTCTGGGCTAATATCCAATAATCAATGAGTGAATACCATGTGTGTTCTTTTGTGATTGGCTTACCTCACTCAGGATGATAATTTCTAGTTCCATCCATTTACCTAGGAACCTCTCAAATTCATTGTTTTTAATAGCTGAGTAATACTCCATTGTGTAAATATACCACATTTTTTGAATCCATTCCTCAGTTGAAGGACATCTGGGTTCTTTCCAGCTCCTGGATATTATAAATAAGACTGCTATGAACATAGTTGAGCATATGTCCTTGTTATATGTTCGAGCATCTTCTGGGTATATGCCTAGGAGTGGTATAGCTGGATCCTCAGGTAATGCTATGTCCAATTTTCTGAGGAACCGCCACACTGATTTCCAGAGTGGTTGCACCATCTTGCACTCCCACCAAAAATGGAGGAGTGTTCCTCTTTCTCCACACCCTCGCCAGCATCTACTATCACCTGAGTTTTTAATCTTAGCCATTCTGACTGGTGTGAGATGGAATCTCAGGGTTGTTTTGATTTGCATTTCCCTGACGACTAAGGATGCTGAACATTTCTTTAGGTGCTTCTCGGCCATTCGAGTTTCTTCCATTGAAAATTCTTTGTTAAGCTCTATACCCCATTTTTTAATAGGATAATTTGGTTGTCTGGTGTCTACTTTCTTGAGTTCTTTATATATATTAGATATTAGCCCTCTATCAGATGAAGGATTGGTAAAGATCTTTTCCCAATTTGTTGGTTGTCATTTTGTCCTATTGACAGTGTCCTTTGCCTTACAGAAACTTTGCAATTTTAAGAAGTCCCATTTGTCAATTCTTGATCGTAGAGCATATGCCATTAGAGTTCTATTCAGGAACTTTTCCCCTGTGCCCAAGTATTCGAGGGTCTTCCCCACCTTCTCTTCTATTAGTTTCAGTGTATCTGGTTTTATGTGGAGGTCCTTTATCCAGTTAGACTTGAGCTTTGTACAAGGGGATAAGAATGGATCAATTTTCATTCTTCTACATGTTGTCCTCCAGTTGAACCAGCACCATTTGTTAAAAATGCTGTCCTTTTTCCACTGGACAGTTTTAGCTCCTTTGTCAAAGATCAAGTGACCATAGGAGTGTGGGTTCATTTCTGGGTCTTCAATTCTATTCCATTGATCTTCCTGCCTGTCTCTGAACCAATACCAGGTAGTTTTTATCACTATTGCTCTGTAGTACAGCTTGAGGTCAGGGATGGTGATTCCTCCAGAAGTTCTTTTATTGTTGAGAATAGTTTTTGCTATCCTGGGTTTTTTGTTATTCCATATGAATTTGAGAATTTCCTTTTCTAACTCTGTGAAGAATTGAGTTGAGATTTTAATGGGGATTGCATTGAATCTGTAGATTGCTTTTGGCAAGATGGCCATTTTTATTATATTAATCCTGCCAATCCATGAGCATGGGAGATCTTTCCATCTTCTGAAATCTTCTTCGATTTCTTTCTTCAGGGACTTGAAGTTCTTGTCGTACAGGTCTTTCACTTGCTTGGTTAGATTCACACCAAGGTATTTTATATTATTTGCAACTATTGTGAAGGGTGTCATTTCCCTAATTTCTTTTTCAGTCTGTTTATCTTTCATGTAGAGGAAGGCTACTGATTTGTTTGAGTTGATTTTATAACCAGCCACTTTGCTGAAGTTGTTTATCAGGTTTAGGAGTTCTCTGGTGGAAGTTTGGGGGTCACTTAAGTATACTATCATATCATCTGCAAATAGCGATATTTTGACTTCTTCCTTTCCTATTTGTATCCCTTTGACTTCTTTTTGTTGTCTAATTGCTCTGGCTAGGACTTCCAGTACTATATTGAATAGGTAGGGGGAGAGTGGGCAGCCTTGTCTAGTCCCTGCTCTTAGTGGGATTGCTTCAAGTTTCTCTCCATTTAGCTTGATGTTGGCTACTGGTTTACTGTAAATTGCTTTTACTATGTTTAGGTAGGGCCCTTGAATTCCTGATCTTTCCAAGACTTTTATCATGAAGGGATGTTGAATTTTGTCAAATGCTTTCTCAGCATCTAGTGATATGATCATGTGGTTCTTTTCTTTAAGTTTGTTTATATAGTGGATTACATTGATGGATTTCTGAATATTGAACCATCCCTGCATTCCTGGGATAAAACCTACTTGATCATGATGGATGATTGTTTTGATGTGGTCTTGGATTTGGTTTGCTAGAATTTTATTGAGTATTTTTGCATCGATGTTCATAAGGGAGATTGGTCTGAAGTTCTCTTTCTTTGTCGCGTCCTTGTGGGGTTCGGGTATGAGTGTAATTGTAGCTTCATAGAACGAATTGGGTAGTGTTCCTTCTGTTTCTATTTTGTGGAATAGTTTGAAGAGAATTGGTATTAGATCTTCCTTGAAGGTCTGATAGAATTCAGCACTAAAACCACCATCTGGTCCTGGGCTTTTTTTAGTGGGGAGACTTTTAATGACTGTTGCTATTTCCTGAGGGGTTATGGGACTGTTTAGATGTTTTATCTGCTCCTGATTTAACTTTGGTACCTGATATCTGTCTAGGAAATTGTCCATTTCATCCAGGTTTTCCAGTTTTGTTGAGTATAGGCCTTTGTAGTAGGATCTGATGATTTTTTGAATTTCTTCAGTTTCTGTTGTTATGTCTCCCTTTTCAGTTCTGATTTTATTAATTTGGATACTGTCTCTGTGCCCTCTGGTTAATCTGGCTAAGGATTTATCTATCTTGTTGATTTTCTCAAAGAACCAGCTCCTGGTTTTATTGATATTTTGTATTGTTCTTTCTGTTTCCATTTGGTTTATTTCAGCCCTGAGTTTGATTATTTCTTGCCTTCTACTCCTCCTGGGTGTATTTGCTTCTTTTTGTTCTAGAACTTTTAGTTGTGCAGTCAAGTTGTTAGTGTGTGCTCTTTCCAGTTTCTTTTTGTAGGCACTTAGAGCTATGAGTTTTCCTCTTAGCACTGCCTTCATGGAGTCCCACAAGTTTTGGTATGATGTGTCCTCATTTTCATTGAATTCTAAAAAGTCTTTTATTTCTTTCTTTATTTCTTCCTTGACCAAGTCATCATTGAGTAGAGAGTTGTTCAGTTTCCATGTGCATGTGGGTTTTCCATTGGTTTTGTCATTATTAAAGACCAGTCTTAGTCCGTGGTGATCTGATAAGATGCAAGGGATTATTTCAATATTTTTGTATCTGTAGAGGGTTGTTTTGTGACCAATTATATGGTCTATTTTGGAGAAGGTACCATGAGGTGCTGAGAAAAAGGTATATTCTTTTGTTTTAGGATGAAATGTTCTATAGATGTCTGTTAAGTCCATTTGGTTCATAACTTCTGTTAATGTTAAAGTGTCTCGGTTTAATTTCTGTTTCCATGACCTGTCCATTGCTGAGAGTGGGGTGTTGAAATCCCCCACTATTATTGTGTGAGGTGTAATGTGTGTTTTGAACTTTAGTAAAGTTTCTTTTATGTATGTAGGTGCCCTTGCATTTGGAGCATAGATGTTCAGAATTGAGAGTTCACCTTGGTAGATTTTTCCTTTGATGAGTATGAAGTGACCTTCCTTATCTTTTTTGATTAATTTTGGATGGAAGTCGATTTTATTTGAAAATTAGAATGGCTACTCCAGCTTGTTTCTTGGGACCATTGGCTTGGAAAATTGTTTTCCACCCTTTTATTCTGAGGTACTGTCTGTCTTTGTCACTGAGGTGTGTTTCCTGTATGCAGCAAAATTCTGGGTCTTGTTTGTGTATCCAGTCTGATAGTCTGCATCTTTTTATTGGGGAATTGAGACCATTGATGTTAAGAGATATTAAGGAAAAATGATTGTGGCTTCCTGTTATTTTGTTATTAGAGGTAGAATTATGTTTGTATAGTTATCTTCTTTTGGGGTTGTTGGAAGATTACTTCCTTGCTTTTTCTAGGTTGTAGTTTCCCTCCTTGTGTTGGCATTTTCCATCAATTATCCTTTGAAGTGCTGGGTTTGTGAGAAGATACTGTGCAAATTTGGTTTTGTCATGGAATATCTTGGTTTCACCATCTATTGTGATTGAGCGTTTTGCTGGGTATAGTAATCTGGGCTGGCAATTGTGTTCTCTTAGGGTCTGTATGATGTCAGTCCAGGCTCTTCTGGCTTTTATAGTCTCTGGTGAGAAGTCTGGTGTAATTCTTATGGGTCTGCCTTTGTATGTTACTTGACCTTTTTCCCTTACTGCTTTTAGTATTTTTTCTTTGTTTTGTGCATCTGATGTTTTGATTATTATGTGACGGGAGGTATTTCTTTCCTGGTCTAGTCTATTTGGTGTTCTGTAGGCTTCTTGTATGTTTATGGGCATCTTGTTCTTTAGGTTAGGGAAGTTTTCCTCAATAATTTTGTTGAAGATATTTACTGGCCCTTTAAGTTGGGAATCTTCATTCTCATATATACCTATTATCCTTGGGTTTGGTCTTCTCATTGTGTCCTGGATTTCCTGGACATTTTGGGTTAGTAGCTTTTTGCATTTTGCATTTTCTTTGACAACTGTGTCAATATTTTCCACCGTATCTTCTGCATTTGAGATTCTCTCTTCTATCTCTTGTATTCGGTTGGTGATCCTTGGGTCTGTGACTCCTGATCTCTTTCTTAGGTTTTCTATCTCCATGGTTGTCTCCCTTTGAACTTTCTTTATTGTTTCTATTTCCAGTTTCAGATCCTGAATGTTTTTGTTTAATTCCTTCTTTGTGTTTTCTTGCATTTCTTTAAGGGATTTCTGTGATTCCTCTTTAAGGGCTTCTATCTGTTTACTTGTACTCTCCTGTATTTCTTTAAGGGAGTTACTTAATTCCTTCTTATAATCCCCTATCATCATCATGAGAAGTGATTTTAATTCTGAATCCTGCTTTTCAGGTGTGATGGAGTGTTCAGGGCTTGCTATATTGGGAGAACTGGGTACTGATGATGCCAAGAAACTTTGGTTTCTGTTGCTTATGTTCTTGCGATTGCCTTTCGCCATCTGGTTAACTCTAGTGTTACCTGCCCTCACTGTGTAAGACTGGAGTCTGTATTTCCAGTTATCTTGCTTGTTGCAGAGCTCCTCAGAGTCCAGATGTCTCTGTGGTCTTATGCTCCTAATCTCCTGTGTGGAACAACTCCTGGGACTCAGGCCACCTCTTGGATCTAGAAATCCTTCTGTTCTGAGTGCAGTGGTTCCTCAGCTGCTCTGAGTGCAGTGGCTCCTCAATGACTCAGGATTCAGTATCTCCACAGGACAGGGGCAGACCGACTCTTTATCTGCCCCAGCCCAAAGGACCATGCAGGGGCGGAAGGGAAGTGGAATTCTGGAGGGGCAGGGTTTGGGTAGCTGCTGTGTCCGGAATGTCCCTAGCTCCCAGCTGTATCTCTGGGGCTTAGGGAGTGAGATGGAGTTCTTACCGGCTGCTCTGAGTGCAGTGGCTCCTCGATGACTCAGGATTCAGTATCTCCACAGGACAGGAGCAGACCGACTCTGTGTCTGCCCCAGCCCAAAGGACCAGGCCGGAGTATTCCTCTTAATCCACATCCTTGCTAACTTAAGCTGTCACTTGTATAATTTATCTTAGTCATTCTGACAGGTGTAAGATGGAACCTCAAAGTAGTTTTGATTTTTCAAATACAGCAAAGGATGGCAAACATTGTTTCTTGCCCATTTGAGTTTCCTCTATTGAAAATTCTCTCTTTATATCAGTATCCCATTTGTGATGGCTATTTCTGGTTGTCAACTTGACTACATCTGGATTGAACTACAATCCAGAAATGGAGGGCATACCAGATCTTGAGGCTGTAAGACTGTTGTATGTAGTTTTACAATTTACCTTCCTTTGCTCTGGGAGGTAGCTGCACTACCAACCCCTTCCCAGCTCCCCTTGAATCAGAGGATAAAAAAATGCAGACAGTTGTTCAATTTTACCTTGCCTTCTTAGAACAATTACTTGGCACTACTATCTCCTGCCTGGAAAAGTATGGCCTTGTCAATTTCTTATCTCCATCTCTCCCACCTGCCCTAAACTTCAGTTGCTAAATTCCCCTGACTACTCACCTATATGAGCAGCCTGTGTGGCCACTCTATTTTGAGATCTCCCATGGCTCTTAGTTCTCTCTCCAAATCACAGTGAACTCTGTTCTCCTTCGTTGTGTCTCCCTGCCTGTCTCCTGGGAATGGAAGCTCTGCCTGTACTTTCCACCCAGCAATTGGCCCATAGCTTTCTTTACTGACAGATCAAGAACCAGTTGGAGAACAGGACCTTAGCATCAAAACCACTCCCTACAGATGACACAGGCTTCTTATCTGGATCTTGACTTTGGATGACTTACACATTTGATCCAGATCTTGAGGCATAGTGGCCATGAAAAGCTTAGGCCCAGGCCAGGTAGTATATGCCTTTAATCCCAGGAGACAGAGGCAAGCAGATTTCTGAGTTCAAGGCCATATTGGTGCACAACAAATTCCAAATCCAGGCATGGTCGTACACTCCTTTAATCTGGGCCACACCTTCTATATGGACAATGGAAGAAGGCCTTCTTCTTCGACTCCTTGCACTTACTTGCCAGCACATCTGCTGAAATCTACTTTTTCAGGATTCCAGTTTATACAGAAGGCCAGCTGAAACAGGTAGCCTCATGGGATTGAGAAACTACTAGACTCTTGGACATTCCATTCACAGCTGCCCATTGTTGGGTTAGTTGGACTGCAGACTATAACTTATTCTAATAAATTCCCTTAATGTCTAGAGACAATCCATAAGTCCTGTGACTCTAGGGAACCCTGACTAATACACCATTCTTTTTTTATTTTTTAAAATTTTTATTGTTTCCTCATATATTGCATCCTGACTACAGTTTCCCCTCCCTCCCATTCTCCCAATCTCCTCTACCTCCCCTCTCTCACAGATCCACCTCCCCTCTGCATCCTCTCAGAAAAGAGCAGGTTCCCAGGGACTTCCACCCAACATGCTACAATATGGTATGTACTCATATGTGGGTTTTAGCTGTAAAGTAGATGTTACAGTCCAGAGACTCAGAGAAGCTGAGTAACAAGAAGGGCTCCAGGATCTCCCTGAGAACCAGAAATGGAATAGTATACCATTCTTTAATTGTGTTGATACCCAGTTTCCTGCATTCTTTGCATACTTTGGATATTAGTCCTCTATCAAATGTGAAGATGACATTTTCCCCCATTCCGTAGATTAGCTCTTTGTTCAAATGATGATGTCTTTTGCCTTACAGAAGCTTTTCAGCATCATGAGGTCCCATTTATTAATTGATCTTAGTACCTGCACTATTGGAATTCTGTTCCATGAGCTTGGGATATCTTTGCATCTTCTAATATCTTCTTCATTTTTTTTCTTCAAAACTTGGTATTTTTATCACTCAAGCCTTTCACTTGTGTATTTATAGTTACCCAAGATATTTTATATTATTTGAGGCTATTGTGAAAGATGTTGTTTCCCTGTTTTCTCTCTTAGCCCATTTATGATTTGTATAGAGGAAGGCTACTAATTTTTTTAATTAATTTTTAAGTGCTTTGCTAAAAGTCTCAGCTGTAGGAAGTTCACTGGTAAAATTTTAGTGTCACTTATGTATATTATCATATCATCTGCAAATAACCATACATTGACTTCTTCCTTTCCAATTCCTAAACCTTCAAGCTCCTTTAGTCATTTTGCTCAGGCTAAGACTTTAAGTACCATATTGAATAGATATGGAAAGATTAGACCATTTCGTCTTATTCCTGATTATAGTGTAATTGACTAGAGTTCCTCTTTGTTTAATTTGATGATGGGTATAGACTTGCTGTAAATTCCCTTTATTATGTTGAAGTACGTCCCTTTTATCTCTAATGTCTCTAGTACTTTTATCATGAAAAGGTTTGGGATTTTGCCAAAGGCCCTTTCTACATCTAATGAGATGATCGTGATTTTTTTTCTTTCAGTTTGCTTATATGATAGATTACATCTATTGTTTTTCATATATTGAACCATCCCTTCCTCTCTGATGAATCCTATTTGATCATGGTGGGTGATCTTTATGATGTTCGGTTTGTGTTTGCAAGTACTTTCATTATATATTTTTGCATCTGTGCTCATAAGGAAAATTGGTCTGTAAGTCTCTTTCTTTGATGGGTCTTTATGTGGTTTTGGTATCAGTGTTAACTGTAACTTCATAAAATGAATTGGAGAATGTTCCTTCTGTTTCTATTTTTTAGAATAATTTGAGGAGTATTAAAGTTAAATCTTGTTTGAACATCTGGTAGAATTCCATGCTAAAACTGTCTGGCCCTGGGCCAGGGAAACTTGACTGCTTCTATTTCACTAGGGGTAATAGGTCAATTGTTTTCTGATCTTGATTTAACTTTGGTAAATGGTATGTACAGATAAAACTATCCATTTCTTTTGCCTATTCCAATGAGGTGGAGTACAGGTTTCTAAAGTATGTCTGTAGCAGTTTCTGTTCTCATGATAATTGTATTATCCAAAAGCCTGTTTGCAGTGTCCTGCATGTAGGCTAAAGGAAGCCTGCCATGAGTTGGCTGTGATTGAAAAATAAAGTTGCCAGAAGCCAGCCAATGGCTGGGCCAGGAGACAGAGGCAGTACTTTTAGGATTCCATGGAAAGAACTGAGGAAAGGGGAAGAAAGGGTCTACCATGAGAGGGGTAAGATGGACCACACCATGAAGGAACAGGACAGTGAGATGGCTGAAATGTAGGTACAAATAGAAAGAAGCCCCGTGGAGGGCTGCCCAAAGGGAACCAGGGCAGCAAAAATATAGATTTAGAAAAAAAATTAACTGAGGAATTTTGGAAGGGAGTATGTTAGCCATGGTGGGGGGGGAGTTGGACATGCCCAGCTATTGAGCTAATTAAGGCATATTAAAATATAATGACTCTGTGTGTGTGTGTGTGTGTGTGTATTTCTATCCAAGATTCAGAGCATCTGGGGTGCCTGCTGGGATCTCAGAGTGGTTTAAAGACTTACTGCTGCATATGTCTTTATGATTTTTTGGATTTCCTTGGTGTCTGTTGTTATTTTCCCCTTTTTGTTTCTCACTTTTTAAATTTTGATATTCTCTCTGTGTGTCTTTTAGTTAGTTGGAATAAGAGTTTATCTATCTTACTGACTTTCTCAAAGAACCGACTATTTGTTTCAATGATTCTTTGTAATATTTCTATTTTGTTGATTTCAGCCCTCAGTTTGTTTCCTTCCATCTATTCCTCCTGGATGTGTTTGTTTGTTTGTTTGTTTTTATTATAGAGTTTTCAGATGTGCAGTTGAGTAACATGTATGAGATTTCTCTAATTTCTTTATGAAAGTACTTGGTGCTATGAAATTTCCTCTTAGTACTTCATTCATTGCATCCCATAAGTTTGAGTATGTTGTACATTCATTTTCACTGAACTTTAGAAATATCTTTAATATCCTTCTTTATTTCTTCCTTGACACAGCAGTCACTGTGTGGAGATTTGTTCAGTTTCCATGAATTTGTAGACTTTTTGTTGTTTCTGTTGTTGTTGAAGTTCAGCTTTAATGTATGGTGGTCTGGTAAGACACAGGGAGATATTTCAATTTTATTGTATCTGTTAAGATTTTCTTTGTGACCAAGTACATGATCAATTTTGGAGAAGGTATTCTGAGGTCCTGAAAAGAAGGTATATTATTTTGTATTGGGGAAAAATGTTCTGTAGATATCTGTTAGGTCCATTTGAGTCATACATATGTTAATTTTATTATTTCTCTCTTTAGTTTCTATCTGGATGACCAATCCATTGGTAAAATTAGGGCTTTGAAGCTTTCCACTACTAATGTATGGGGTTCCATGTGTGATTTAAGCTTTAGTAATGTCTCTTTTACAAATGTGAGTGCCCTTGCATTTGGGGCGTTAATGTTCAGAATTAAAATGTCATCTTGATTGATTTTTTTCCTTTGATGAGTTACAAGTGTCCTTCCCATCTCTTTTGATTAATTTTTGTCAGAAGTCAATTTTGTAGGATATTAGAATGGCTACACCAATTTTCTTCATTGGTCTATTAGGTTGAAATATCCTTTTCTAATGCTTAACCTCTAGTTAATATCTATCTTTGAGCACAAAGGGAGGGACTCATATCTCCACCTGTATAGATAATTGAGGGTGGCCTTGTCAGGCATCAGTGGAAGTGGAGGGCCATGGTCCCCGAAAGTTTGGATTCTCTAGTGTTGGGGAATTCAAGAGCAGGGAGATGGGACTGGGAGGATGTTTGGAGCACACCCTCATAAAAATAGGAGGAGGGGTATGGGATAAGGGATTTTGGGGGAGAATGGAGGGGAGATAACATTGAAAGGTAAATACGTAAAATATTCAATAAAAAAACAGATAATGGGTCTGGGAAAAATAGTTTAGTTATTTCAACTTATTTTCAAAAGTTTCTGGGAGATGCTAATTGGCTAAGATCTTATTTTAAGCTCTCCACAAAAGAATTTAAGTCTCTGTTTAATATTATCAAGAGAGATGTAAATCCTAATTTCCCTCAACAATTAATTAACAAAAGAGGAGTAATCTCACAAAAAGTAGAAGAAGCTATTATTAATTGATATATTATATAGTCTGATTAGTTGTTGGCTGTTCTATAACAGTCCTTTGATAAAAGAGATTATCAATATAGATTTATATTTCTTTAAAGAGTGTCTTCATGACCCTCTGAGTGTGGAAGGAGCGGCTGCTGTCGCATCTGCCCTGATTTTACAAGAACTCTGAAAAATTAGCTTTAAAAACAAAACAGGGAGAATGGTAAACCCCCCAGAAGGAGTCCCCTGAAATACTCTCCATCATGCCTTGTTCACTTTTAACTCTCTAAACCTGAAAGCTCATGGCAAATCTGCTGCTAACTGCCTCTGGCATCACCAAGACCAATAAAAACTATGCCACAGCTATGTGGAAGAACCCCCTTACCCTTAAAGGGAATGGCCCGGACCCAGTTCTCTTATGGGGCCGAGGATTGATATGCCTGTTTAATACCACAGAGGGCACAGCTAAATGGCTACCAAAAAGAATAATGAAATAAATAGATACTCCCACAAAGCCAGGCCCAACCATAAATAAGATGAATAACAATTGACATCCAGGGAAGAGAAATCTCCCTGAGAACTCCTTTCTTTTTCTTTTTCAGGTAAAAATGAATCACCCATGATGTCTGCTATTATAAGTTCTAATCCAGATGCTGGACCTTATACTACTCAGACCTTCAGCGGGCCATTGACAATAATATCAAACAGCTAGAAATTTACATTACTAATCTAAAGAAATCCCTCGTTTCGCTGTCTGAAGAGACCTCCAAAAATTTCAAAGGACTTTATTGGACTTGATTTACTCTTTTACAATAGAAAAGACTGTGTACAGCTCTTGACTGTGTACAGCCCTTAAAGAAGATTGTTGCCTTTACATAGACAAGACAGGGATGGTTAAAGAGAGCATGAAAAAGGTCAGAGAAGGCCTTGAGAAAAGACAGAGAGAGAAAGAGAAAGATGAGAGCTGGTACAAGAATTGGCTTTCAACCTCTCCATGGTTGTCAACCCTACTTCCTCCCATCTTGGGACCATTAATTGGGTTATTTTTGCTTATTTCTTTTGGTCCCTGGGCCTTAAATAGACTGATTTTGTGAAACAACAGATAAATAATTTGGTAGCAAAACCTATTCAGATACATTATCATAAGTTAGCTATGAAGGACCACGAGACTCAAGATGAGGTTGTTACTCTATCCAAGGTGTTCCCAAAACCCATCCCCGCCCAACCTAAAAGAGGGGACTTTTGCCCCTAGACCAAGCAGAGAGGGGCCACCCAGAACCCCTCTGACTGGCGATCTGAATTCTTGCTTAGGTTGCGAGGCTAAGCACTGCAAGGGAATATAAATAATAGTTAAAAATATCTCTCTGGATTCCCTGAGGGACAAGCCTGACTGCATAGGGGTTGATGTCAAAAGTATCCCCTCTCCAGGAAAATGATATCAAGATTGGTATGGCCCCCATGCCTCACTGGACAACAACAGGAGGACTGGAGCCACTACAAAGTCCCCTTCAATTACTGGAGGTCAGACCTCTATTCCTGCCTTCGCAAGATTAGAATTGCCACAGCCCTTCTATACTTAGAGAAGGGAGGAGATGTCAGGGGCAGCCCTGATTATACACTGAAAGCCTAAAATCAGCCATAGGCCTAAAATCAGCAATAGGCCTGTCATCCATGTATACTAATACCAAGTCTTGGGTCTCTGTGGAAAAAACATTGAAACAGAGAGCTTTAAGCTATTATAAACAGGCAGCTTTTGTGGAAATATACCAGCCTGAGTAGTCATAGACCTTGTAAATAGGTAGTCTTGGCAGATAATACCAACTTAGGTAAGGGCAAGTGAATCATAGACAGAGTCATAGTGAATTGTCCCCTGAACCTTCACCCAGCCGATACCATGTTCTGAAAGATATCTGTACTCCCCCTGAACACACACGCTCTGGTGTCATCCCCTTCCTCATGTCCTGCCTTTTTGTGTTTATAACCCCTGTGTGAATAAGTAAAAATTATGATTTGATTTAAAAACAACAACAACAACAAAATATCTATCTTTGATCCTGAGGTGTGTTTATTGTATGCAACAGAATAGATCCTATTTTCACATTCATTTTGTTATTCTGTTGTGTTTTATTTGTCAAATGAGAACACTGATGAGATATTAATGATCAATGATTGCTAATTCTTTTTACTTTATTGTTGCTGGTGGTGGTAGTGGTGGTAGTGGTGGTAGTGGTAGTAGTGGTTATGCTGATGGTGGTGGTGTGTGTATATGTGTGTGTTTGTTTGTGTGTGTGTGTGTGTGTGTGTGTGTGTCCCCTTCCCTTCTTTTGATTTTGCAGGTCTGAGATTATTTATTCACTGTAACTTCACAAATTTAGTTAACTTCATTAGGATGAAGTTTTTCTACTACCACCTTCACCAAGGTTGGACTTCTAGATATATATTGTTTTGATTTGTCTTTATCGTGAAATATCTTATATTTTGCATCTATGATGATTGAAAATTTTGCTGGATATAGTAGTTTGAGTAGCGTCTGTGATTTCTTAGAGTCTACAGCACATCTGTCCAAGCCCTCTGGCTTTAGAGTCTGCCTTTATATGTTGCCTGGTCTTTTCCCCTTGCAGCTTTAAATATTCTTTCTTTGTTCTGTATGTTCAGTTTTACATGTAAAAGGGACTTTCTTTTCTGGTTCAATCTTCTTATACCCTTATAGGCACCTCTTCTTAGCTTAGGAAGATTTTCTTCTATTAATTTTTGAAAATATTTTCTGGGCCTTTAAGCTGGAGTTCTTCTCCTTTCTCTATTCCTACATATTAATCTTAGGTTTTCTCATGGTTTCCCAGATTCTCCGTTTGTTTTGTGTCAGGAGTTTTTGGATTTAATATGTTCTTTGACCAATGTATCTATCCACTTCTTCTATTGTACCTTTAATGCTTGATATTCTCTATCTCTCATATTCTGTTGGAGAAACTTGCCTCTGTATTTCCTATTTGAATATCTAAAATTTTCTTTTCCAGAATTCCTAACAATGAATTTTCTTTACAAAATCCATTGGGGCTGGAACAAAGCAATAGGTCTGGGAAGGAAGTCTCAAAGGGGTATCTGTGGAATCCACAGGAGATGAGAACTGAGGAGGGCAGCAGGGAAGTCTTGCATAGGTGTTCTGCTGCAGAACTCAGGAAGAGTTCTGATATTGAATCTGGGGAAACAGAGAAAGAAGGGAAGCTTGACTATAATATTTTACTCAATTTCTGTAAATTCTGCTTCTTAGTGAAACTGCGTAAAAAATACATAGGATCTCTCTGAATATTTTCTGCCTTTAGTATTTCTCTTTTAAGACAGAGACTGTTTTCCCCATGCCAGTCTCAATGTTCCTGCCTCAGCTTCTCACTAACTGGGGCCATGGGCACATGTCACCATATCCAGCTTGTTCATTTATTATAATTGTGTAAATCTGAAAATTTCCGTAATTAAAAATGCATTAAAAAGCATTTTTTAAATGCTAAAATCAGGTATAGAAATGAAGGTCAGAGGTGTTCATTAAACGTAAATTCTATTTTTTATTTTACTCTAGCTACATGTATAAAACGTTACAGCTAACTTTAAAGATATTTTTCTACTAAGTGCTTGTCCTTTTGCTTCTTTGAAGGTTTGAACAGTTAAACTGAAAATAGATTTGTTGGTTAATTATGAAGTATAATTCTAGGTTCTTGATACCATGTGTACACACACACACACACACACACACACACACCAGGTATGTGACAAGATGTCGAAGTAAGTGCTCTTTCACAGTTGACTTTCCATGGCATACTCAATGTGTTTCTTCATTTTGTTTTGTTATTTTGTTTTGTTTCCTATGAAGTTTTATCACTGAGGCTTTTACACTTGTCTTTGAAATGCAGAATTATCTTACTATAATTATTTGCGACTTACTGTATGTCCTAGATTTTTCAAATGGCACTGGAGATTAGCGTGGCCTTTATTTGTGGACTCTGCAATATGATTAATGCCCTAGCTGGCAAATGCTTTGAATGTTAGTGTCTACTGACTAATGTGATTCTCAAAGTCATCTGAAGATCTCAAAGATGACAAGAGACAGTGAGAAACACTTAGACTCTTTCTATTAATGTTTGCGTGCATGGTTTGTTAAAAACAGATGAAGTCAGGATGAAGGTCAACTTTACAAAAAAGTAAACCAAGTTTAAGATAGTTATCTCCTCCCAG
Source organism: Grammomys surdaster (assembly GCF_004785775.1). Taxonomy (NCBI): domain Eukaryota; kingdom Metazoa; phylum Chordata; class Mammalia; order Rodentia; family Muridae; genus Grammomys; species Grammomys surdaster. The sequence goes on along the minus strand of NW_021604633.1, from coordinate 8,452,078 downwards.
AATATAGAATTAAATAATGAAATAAATTCTGGTGGCACATTCCTCGCTACTCACCCCAGTGTTCTGGGTTCTTAAATGAAAGACATATACACAGCCTTTGTATTTTTATGTGCCTTAATCAGCTCAATGGCTTGGCTACTTTCTAACACCCATGCGGTTAATCCACCCCCCACCAATAATCCTGAGTTATTACTTACTAAATCTAACATTCTGTCTTTGCTGCTCTAGACCCAGAGTGATGCCCAACTGGGCCGCACTCTCCCAGCTCCTTCACATGTTGTCTATGCCTCCCTATCCTTTGCTTGCCTCAGGAATGGCTGTTCTCCTCTCCTCTTTCTCCTGGCATGGCAGATTTCTATCTGTTTTGCTCTGTCCCTCTAGAGGAATCCTAAAAGTACCATCTCTGTCTTCCCTGTTCACCCATTGGCTGTTGGCACCTTTATTTACCAATCAGAACCAATTGGGGGCAGGGTCTCAACCCAAGGACATTGTGTGAGCATAAGAATATAAGCAGTTACACAGAAGAGTACTTTCTCCTCCATAACTTTCTAAACAGCCACTTACTTAAAGGAAATATGCAAGTACATAGAGGCTTTGGTTTTGAAGGCAGATGGCTTGGGCTTACTGTAGACTCAGGAGTTGAATGCTTACCTATCAATTGTTGGTAGGTGCAAAAATAATTTTCAAGTATATACTATAGTTTTCATATAAATACTTGACTCAGTCATAGACAGAATATAGAATAAAAATAATCTGTTTCTCTTGTTCCAGTGAATGTTTAGGGTTTTCTTGTATCAGATGCTTTGATTTTTCTATCTGTTCATTTTACATGAGAGAATATATTTATTCCACAGAAAGCATGATCTGTAATCAATTACATTTAATAAGTTAACTCAATTGTGAATGATATGGTACAAATGAAGATTAAAGCTAATTTAGGGCAGCATTTTTACTACTGTATAAATTAGCATTGGAAGCACTAGAAGGAACTGTGTTTTTGATTAAGGTTTGGATTAGACTGTAGAGTTTCAGTAAGATCAACTTTATTAAACTGAATCTTAGTTAAAACGACTGAAAGATAAGAGAATACATGAGAGGAAGATAGAATATGAAAATAATGTCCTTTACTCATAAGTCCCCAACTCTTTGTGTGTGGGGGGGGGATTCTCTGATGTCAAGACTGTACCATTTTATTCTACTACTATTGTGGGTCAAATACCCCTGCTTTCCTTGCTAAATGATTATTTTGGATGATGAAGAAAAACACATTAGTACTCACCTTCATTTCTTGCTGATCCAAAGAAAAAGGGGCTGCTTTTATTCTGTCCCAAAGGACAGAATAAAAGCATGCTGTAGCTTAATGGGAAAGCTTTAAGAACATGGGGATAGGTTCAACTAGGTTTTCAGGACACATTAGCTATTGGCTAATATGAGTGATTTAACTGTCTCTGCAGCATGGGAGCTACCTCTGATTGTCTGCTATATGGCTCTGTAGCATCTGGCAAAAAGAGTTTCTGCTGTAAGAGGAAGAATCTGCTGAGGAAATAGCTGGGAAATGGGCTTATTAAAACTGGGTCAAGTCAAACTTTCAAAGGCTGAAAGACAAAACTTTATCATGCTATAGTTTGGTATCTAAATTATGTGTTTAAAAAGTATTAATTGAGCACAGGGTCACCAATAGAGGAGTGAGAAAAAGAACTGAAGAAGCTGAAGGGGTTTGCAACCCCATAGGAAGAACAGTATCAACCAACAAACCCCCCTAGAACTCCCAGGGACTAAACCACCAACCAAAGAATACACATGGAGCGACCCATGGCTCCAGCTGCATATGTAGCAGAGGATGGCCTTGTTAGGCATCAATGGGAGGAGAGGACCTTGGTCCTGTGAAGGCTTCATGCCCCAGTGTAGGGGAATTCCAGGGCAGTGAGTTGGGAGTGGGTGGGTGGGGGACCACCCTCATAGAAGCAGGGGTAGAGGGGATGAGATAAGGAGGTTTGCGAAGAGGAAACTGGGAAAAGGGATAACATTTGAAATGTAAATAAATAAAATATCCAATAAAAGAAAAAAGTATTAATTGACACAGTTGATGAAAAATGGATAACATATGTACCACTTGTTCCTGTAACAACTAGGCTGATTTTCTTTTGGTAAATAGTTTTTAGTGTGATCTTCCAACTACCCAAACATCATAAATCAGCCATAATGTGATTATTAAGTTCAGTTTTCACATCCTTAAAATGCCTTTCGGGCCCTTTCTTACAGAGAAGTGAAGTAGAAATAAATATAATTGATAATTAAAATATAAATATTTTATTTTCAGAAATATCAATATCAATTTTATAGTTATATTTATTCAAGATAAAACACTATAAATATGCTATCTGGCTAGACATAGTCTGATAAAGTATGTCAAGAAGCAGTTTGCAAAGCACACAGGAAAAATACGTTCTCCTTTTTTTAAAAAAAAAAGTACTTAAAAACTCACTTTTATTAAACATTAGTCAAATGTCACGAAAGCACAGTACCATAAACAAGACTAAGACACCAACCAAAAACTATATTAGGCTTTAAATCGTCTTATTAATTATTGAGATAACTTGGGTAATTGCATGATAAAATAAGAGTATTTGCAGAGAATGTGTGGACTAAAGCATATTTGAGAACTTTCTGATGACAACTGCTGGGTTTTAGTCAAGGACAAAGCAAGAATGAGTCACTGAAGCAGGCTCTTTTTCCTTAAAATAATAGCATTTATAGTTTCTATGTTTTTGCATTGTTAGCATAATTTATAATATGATTTAGAACAAGGAGCTAGAACAAATCATTTTTCTCCACCTATAGATAAGAGAATGAGTATTCCAAGCCATGACACAATGATAAACTACATGTCCTCCATTATCCCTCTCATGCTTTTAAATTGAAAGTATCTAATAAGATCCCCAGTCTCTAAGGAAGGCGAGGGCAGAATGTGTACATAAGAAAGCTCAGCACAGAGGGCAGAAACAGACATCCAAAAGAGAATAAATCCACTCAGGGTGTTTTACAGACATTGTTTTTGTCTTTTATCCCATCAGAATTAGCTTTATATTTTGTTATTAATTTTGAAATAAACACAAAATACTATCAAATATTTTCCATATTTTTGAAAGAAATTTACCAACTTGATATTTAACTTATGAATTCTGTGGTTTTTTTCCCTTAAGTCTTGCTAAAAATAAGTATCTAATATAACTGCAACACAAAAAGTAGGATAAGAGAATTAGCATTGGTCTGCCACTACCAGGTCATCCTTGGCCCCCACCTGGCTTTCACCAGTGCTGATACTGCCATTTCAATCAATGTCTTAGCACCTAAGAGTGAGTTGTATATGGGTCTTATACATCTTTACTCTGCTGGTCTGGAATTGTTCCATATCCACCAATTGAAAGAAAATAATAAAGAATGTTACTATAAACTTTAAAATGGGATGAAAGCAGTAGTTTCTCTGAAGACACAACATTTACAATCGGAGAGTACACATACCTTGAGTAAATTTGTGAGTTGATTAGGCCTATGTCAATTAACAAAATTTCAATAAATAGCTACTAGCTTTCCCCACTCAGAAATCCCAAGGTCTAGCTATCTCATTGGAAATATCTATAAAACAAAGGAAAAAGATTCCAACTTTCCACAATATCTCACAAAATATAAAAGAAAGGGAGTATTCTATAAGGCAAGAATTTTCTACATATGAAAACCAAAATCATTAAAGGTAAGGGAAATTAAAGGCCAATATACAAATATTTAATATACAAACAAAAATTCTCAACAAAGTATTAGCCAAACAAATCCAAAAATTAACTTTAAAAATGTCATGACCACATTCAGGTATATAGGACTGGTTGAGATTTTGAAGATCAATCATTCAGTATAATCCATCAGGTCAATAAGTTAGACAAAAAAACTCTATAATCTTATCAATAAATGTAGAAAATGTAATTCATATGATCCAGAAAACCTTCCTGATTAAAAGCTCACATCAAGAGGCATTCTATACATTATAAGTTTTTAAAGGTTAGATAACTATCTTACACTAAACTAAAAATTTATTATATATGCTGGTAAGACACTAAATGCTCTCCCCCTAAGATCTATAGCAAAACAAAGATGTCATCCCCACTATACCTACTCAGCGTTGTTCAAGCACTCACAGATATTATGAAACTAAAATGATAGGAAATAAAATACATGCAAATATGTGCAAATATTTGGTGTACATTTAGGGAGTGCATATCTATACCACTTTTACTTATACAATTTTGATTGTGATTTATTTTGTTGCAAAAATGAATATCTACATTAGTACAAATATGAATATCTTACACGTTTAAAATATGGAGGCAACTTCAGCCAGGAAGCAGGTAGGCTAATGGCAAATTTTCACCTCACACTGCTCTCTTCCAAATCCGGCCCCTCAGTCTCATCCATAGCTCTGTAGCAGACCTTCTGCTGCAGCCTCCCCTTCTCCTCTGCACCCATCTCCAACAGATCACATAGGTCTTCCCATCCTGACCGCACCACACAACTCATCCTTATCCAAGTCTCTAACACTAGCAGGTCTTTGGGAATCTGAAGGCCACACTGAAGGCTAAGCGGGTAGGCTAACTATAGATTTTCCCCTCACCTTTGTCCCCTCCAAATCCAATTCTGCAGTTTCATCCTGAGCTCCATAGTTAAACACCTTCTGTGGTCTCTCCTCTCATACTGTCCCCATTTCCTATCACACACTGTCACACAGATCTTTCCCAGCTACCTTCTGTCCTCAGTTATTTGAGTTCCCAATTTCAGTAGGCATTTCCCGAGAACCAGCCAGCCAAGTCTGCCAGAGAAGTACTTAGGTATGTGAATATCAAATATTCACTCTCCTACCACTCCTCCATCCATATCCAATCACTAAATCTCAACCCGAGCTCTGTAGCATACTACCTGTTGTGGCATTTCCTCACACTCTGCGCCTATTCTCAGGAGACTAAACAGATCCTTGTGTAACATCCTACATTCCTCCCTCCTATGAACCCTCTTAGCCCCCAGTAATGCTAATCTCCTTTCCTAAGTGTCAGCTCTCAATACCTAGAAACATTTTACTCAGAACACCCAGTGGCCACCTAGCAGGACACCATAAGAATTTCCTACAAGGCAATATGCAGCCACTAACTCTCTTATAATCGAGAGCAAAATGAAAACCAAAAAACAAAATCCTCAGAAAATATAGACAAGCCAGATACCAGCACCTAGAATTACAGAATCCAAAACCCAGAAGATGCCTAGATGCCAGTATAAAAACATAATCAATAACCTCCTGGACAATATATCTCCAGTTACCCTACTACAGTAAACCCTGAGATTGCAACATGGCTGAAGCACAAGACAAAGACCTCAAAATAACCTTTATGAATACAATAGAGGTCCTTAAAAAGGAAACAAATTCCCTAAAGAAGTTCAAGGAAATAAACAAATTGTGGAAGAAAAATGAGATAAACAGAGCAGGACCTGAAAGTATAATAGACTCAATAAAGCAAACCAAAAAGTCAGGGAAACTAGGATAGAAGAAGTTTAAGAACGCAAACAGGAACGGCTGAGGCAAGCCTCACAAACATAATAAAAGAGATAGAAAAAAGACTCTCAGACATTGAAGACATGATAGAAGAAAGGTACACATTAGTCCAAGAAAATGTTAAACCCAAAATTATACTTAAATAAAACTTCTAGAAAATCTGGGATGGTATGAAAAACTCAAATCTAAAAATAATAGGAATAAAGGAAGGAGAAGAAACCCAGGTCAAAGGTACAAAAAACCATTTTCAACAGAACCATTGAAAAGAATTTTTTTACCCTAAAGAAGGAGATGGCTATCAGATACAAAAAAAGCATACAGTATACCTAATAGACTGAATCAAAAATAAATTTTTCTCAGCATATAAAAAATCAAAACACTAAGCATAAAAGAAAAAAAACAAAGAAAGCAACTAAAGGCAGAAATGGAAAAAGGCCAAGTAAAATATAAAGGCAGACGTAGAAAAACACTTGACTTCTCAATGGAGACAAAAAAAAACAGAAGGGCCTGGACAGATAAATGTCTTATAGATTCTAAGAGAACACCAATTTCAGGACAGACTTCTATGCCCAGCAAAATTATCAATCACAATAGATAGAGAAAATAAGACATTCTATAATAAAACCAAATTTAAGCAGTATCTATCTATAAGTTCATACCTACAAAATGTGCTTGTAGAGAAACATCAACCTGGAGAGTTTAATCATATCCAAGAAAACACAAGGAATCCTAAACCAGAAAATCAAATAAAAGAACCACACATATATCACCACTACAAAATAACAGTAATCAACAAACACTGCTCAATGATAGCTCTCAACATCAACTGTCTCAATCTCTCAAAAAAAAGAAAAGTCATAGACTAACAGAATGGATGTGAAAACAGGATCCATCTTTCAACTGCATCAAGAAACATACCTTAACATCAAGAATAGACATCAGCTCAGGGAAAAAAGAATGACAAAACAAGCAAATGGATATAAGAAGTAAGCTGATGAATAATATTCTGCTATACTCATTGATGAGTGCCTTATCCAATCATCATCTGTGATGATACCTCCAGCAACAGATAAGAACAGATGAAAGGACCCACAACCAGACATTATGCAGAGAAAGAGTCTTAATTGGAGAACTCCATCAAAGCCCTCCCCTTAGAACTCATAAATAAGAGGCAGAAAGATTTTAAGAGTCAAAGAGGATTTTGGACAGCAGGAAAACAGAGTCCTTTGAATAAACTAAGCAATGGACATTTTAACTCACAAAGATGGAAGCAGCAAGCACAGGACCTACACAGGTCTACACCAGGTCCTCTGTGTATATGTTATAGATATTAGCTTAATGTTTTTATGGGGCTCTGGACTATAAAATGAGTAGGACTCTGACTTATTGACCTGCTCTTGGGAATCTTTTCATCCTGTTGGATTGCCATGTCCAACTTTGATATAAAAGTTTTTGTTTCACCTTATATTTTCTTTTGTAATATTTGGTTGTTATCTCTTAGAAGCCCATTCTTTCCTATTGAGAGACAGAAAGGGAATGAATTCTGAGGTGAGGGGAGGTAGGGAGGAACTGGGAAGCATGAAGGGTGGGGAAATATTAATCAGGATATATTGTATAACAAAATAACCTATTTTAATTTAAAAGGTAAACTAAAAAAAAGAAGTAAGCTAGTGTAGCTATTTTAATATCTGACAAAACAGACTTCAAAACAAAGTAATCAGAAGAGATAAGGAAGAAAATGACATTCAAGGGAAAAATACACCAAAAGGACATTGCAATTCTTAGCATCTGTGCATCAAATTCAAGGGAGCACAAGTTTGTAAATGAAATACCACTTATTGTCCTAAATTATGTATTGTCCCTCACATATTGATGGTCAGAGACTTTAATACTCCACTCTTGCCAAAGTACAGACTTGTAACGACCCGTTCTGTTCAGTCAACAGGGTCTAGCAAGAGAGAGAGTGGGGATGGAGGGGCAAGAGATGCGAAGAATGGAGACAAGACAGAGAGTCTGTTCAAGTCTCCCTTTATTGAAAGGAAATCCTGGGTATTTATATGCTTTTCGACGTGCCTTGCCCTCGTGGACAAGCAGGGGAACACAGCTGAAGGCACTATGCCATGTGCCTTGCAGCATAGATACCACGTGCACCTTGCAGCTGGGGGCACTAAACAGCAAAGCAAGATATGTGAGAAAAACAAGATGTTTATCAGAGTGTGCTCAGCTGGTGTAGGCTGTTGAAAACAAGTCTCTTGTCAGGGTATGTGGCTCAAGATGGCTGCAAAGATGATAGCCACTTTCTGTTAGGACATGGCTCCCAATACAGACTTCCTGACAAAAACTAAACACAGAAAGTCTGTGGTTAACTGATGTTTACACCAAATGGACCTAACAGATATTTACCTGTTTAACACAAAACAAAAGAATATACCTTCTTCTCAGCACTTCATTGAACTTTCTCCAAAATCAAGCACATAGTCAGACACAAAGAAAGTCTCAATGATTACAAGAAAATTGCCCTGTACCCTATCAGACCACCACAAATTAAAGTGGGATACAAACAAGGATAGAAACAACACAAAGCTTATAAACACTCTAGCTAAAACTTTAAGGATTACATAGAACAGAGAAGGAGATAGTGGGCAGCCTTATCTTGTTTCTGATTTTAGTAAGATATATTAGAGTTCTCTTCATTTAGTTTGAAGTTCATATAGACTTGCTGTAAGTTGTCTTTTTTGTGTTGATTGTATCCCTAATGTCTCCAGAACTTCTATCATGAAGCAGTGTTGGAGTTTGTCAAAGTCCTTTCCTACATCTAATGAAATGATCAGATGGTTGTGTGGTTTTATTTGTTTGTTTGTCTATGTATATGGTAGGTTACAGGGGACAGTCCAAGTCCTTCTGGATTTTAGAATCTTCATTGTGAAATCACATATGATTCTAATAGGTCTGCCTTTATATGTTACTTGGTCTTTTTTCCTTTCAGCTTTTATTTATTATTCTTTCTTTGTTCTGTATGTTTACCATTTTGATTATTATATGATGAGTTGACTTTCTTTTCTGGTCCAATCTATTTTGTGTTTTTTAAGCTTCTTGTTCCTTTTTACAGTCATTTATTTAGGGTTTATTTAGTCATTTACTTAGTCATTTAGGATTTTGTTGAATATATTTTCTGAGCCTTTGAGCTGGGATTCCTCTCTTTCTTCTCTTCCTATTTTTATATATTTTTTTAAATCTTTTGATACTGTCCCAGATCTGGGCATCAGCAATAGTGTCTGGGTTTGGTGACTATATATGGGATGGATCCCAGGGTGGGGCAATCTCTGGATGGCCTTTCCTTCAATCTCTGCTCGACACTTTGTTTTTTAAAAAGTTGTTCTTTGACAATCTCATCCCTGTTCATAATGAATTCTGGTTACATTAACTCACCACTGGATGGAAGGGACTTGGGAGGAAGAGAAGAGGAGGAGGAGTAAAAAGCAGAGAAAGATCAGGTATGGGAGGAGATGGGGATGATATACAGGAAATTAAACAGAGGTGTGTAGCGATGGGAGATGGGGAACTGAGGGTAATCACCACAGAGTCCCAGATACCAGGAAAGCAAGAGGCTCCCAGTACTCAAGGGGGATGACATTAGCTGAAATGCCCAACAAACAGGAGGGAGAACCTGTAGAGACTATATCCAGAGCTTAGGCAAGGTCCCTGGTTGAGGGATGGGGCCACCCACTCATCTCCAAACTTTTAACCCAGAATTTCTCCTGTCTAAAGGAAATAAGGGGACAAAGTGTGGAGCAGAGACTGAAGGAAAGGCCATGAAGAGACTGCCCCACGTGGGGATACATCTCATATACAGACACCAAACCCAGACACTACTGCTGATGCCAAGAAGTGCTTACTGAAAGGAGTCTGATATAGCTCTGGAGAGGCTCTGCCAGAGCTTGACAAATATAGATGTGAATACAGGCAGCCAACCGTTGGACTGAGCATGTGAACCCCAATGGAAGAACTAGGGAAAGGACTGAAGGAGCTGAAGGGGTTTACAACCCCACAGGCAGAACAACAATATCAACCAACCAGACCCCTTAGAACTCCCAGGGATTAAACCACCAACCAAAGAGTACACCTGGAGGGACATATGGCTCCAGCTGCATGTGTAGCAGAGGATGGCCTTATCTGGTATCAATGAGAGAGGAGACCCTTGGTCCTGTGAAGGCTTCATGCCCCAGTGTAGGGGAATGCCAGGGCAGTGAGGTGGGAATGAGTGTGTGGGTGGTTGGGTGGAGGAACACCCTCCTAGAAGCAGGTATAGGGGGGATGAGATAGGGGAATTTAGGGTGTGGGGACCAGGAAAGGGTATAACATTTGAAATATAAATAAATAAAATATCCAATTAAAAAATAAAATTACAAAAAAAGAAACTAGATATCAACAAACCAAATAATCTGATTTTTAAAATGGGATACAGATGTGAATAGAATTAACAATAGAAAAATCTCAAATAGCCAAGAACCACTTAAAGAAATGTTCAACACCCTTAGCCACCAGAAAAAAATGCAAATCAAAACTACTTTGAGACTCCATCTTCCACCTGTCAGAATGGCTAAGATCCGTTAATACAAGTGACAGCTCATGCTGATAGGAGTGCAAACTTGTACACTCACCATGAAAATCAATACGGTGGTTCCTCAGAAAACTGGAAGTAGATCTACCTCAAGACTCATATATACCACTCTTGGACATACACCCATAGGATGCTCCATCCCTACCACAAAGACATTTTACTCAACTATGTTTATAGCAGCCTTATTCATAATAGCCAGAAACCAAACCTGGAACAACCGAGATGTCCATCAACGGAAGAATGGACAAAGAAAATGTGGTATATTTACACAATGGAGTATTACTCAGCAATTAAAAACAATCATGAAATTTTCAGGCACATGGACGGAACCAGAAAAAAAAATCATGAGTAAGGTAACCCAGACCCAGAAGTACAAACATGGTATTTACTCACTTATAAAAAGACATTAGCTGTTAAGCAAATTATAATCATCATACAATCTACAGACCCAAAGAGGCTAAGTAACAAGGCTTTAAGGGTGACACATAGATCTCCCTGGGAAGGAGACAGAATAGATTTCTGTGGGTGGACCAAGGGCAGGTGGGGTAGGAACAGGAATGAGTTATAACAACTTGAGACTTGAAATCTGTCCCAGCCTAACTCCATATCCAAGGCTTTTTTTTTTTTCAATACATCACACTTTCTGGAAACCAGTGTTAAAAATAAAAAGAATACAGTGACGGACTCTGGGGAACAGATCAGAATAATGATCAAAGCAGAAATGCTATTTCTGAGTAAGATGAGAAAAGTTTAAACTCCTACACCAATTTCTTTTCTTTTTTTTTTAACTATTGGATATTTTCTTTATTTACATTTCAAATGTTATCCCCTCTCCAGGTTTCCCCTCCGAACCCCCTATCAAATCACCCCTCACCCTGCCTCTCCAGCACCACCCACCCACTCCTGCCTTCCTGTCCTGGCATTCCCTTACACTGGAGCATTGAACCCCCTCAGGCCCAAGAGCCACTCTTCCCGCTTGTGGACAAAGAGGCCATCCTCTGCTACATATGCATCCGGAGCCATAGGTCCCTCCATGTGTAGTCGTTGGTTGGTGATCCAGTCCCTAGGAGCTCCGGGGTCTGGCTGGTTGACACTGTTGCTTCCCCCACGGGGCTGCAAACACCCTCAGCTCCTTCAGTCCCTTTTCCAACTCTTCCATCAGGGACCTCGCAGTCAGTCCAATGGTTGGCTGTGAGCATCCGCCTCTGTATTGACCAAGCTCTGGTAGAGCCTCTCAGGAGACAGCCATATCAGGCTCCTGTCAGCCAGCACTTCCCAGCATCCGCAATAGTGTCTGAGTTTGGCGACTGTATATGGGATGGATTCCCCAGGTGGGACAGTTTCTGGATGGCCTTTCTTTCTGTCTCTGCTCCACATTTTATCTCCATATTTCCTCTTGTGAGTATTTTGTTCCCCCTTCTAAGAAGCACTGAAGCACCCATACTTTGGTCTTCCTTCTTCTTGAGCTGCTTATGGTCTGTGAATTTTATCTTGGGTATTTCGAAATTTCGGGCTAATAATTACTTATCAGTGAGTGTATACCATGTGTGTTCTTTTGTGACTGGGTTACCTCACTCAGGATATTTTCATCAGTAAGGATACATTGCTGTTGATATCAATAGCATGGCCAGCACTGTTTTTAATATTATGTGTTTTCTGTTCAATTGTGCAAGCTCTTTATGCGTGTGTGTGTGTGTGTGTGTGTGTGTGTGTGTATGTACACTTTTCTTAGCAAACTGCTTGAAAATCAGAGTAAAATAAAGGCTTTGTGTATCAAGGATTCAGCATTAACCACTTTGTTGCAGGAGTATTCTATCCATTTCTCACCCCTGCCCCACGTTTATTATTTTTGCTTTGGCTTTAGCTTGACAAATTTTCCACAGACCCCCCCTCAATATACACAGAGGCTGAAAACAGTAGGCCTGGAACTAAAACTGGATAGAGTTGTTTAGAAGTGAGGCCTGAAGGAGCTCTGAATTATTATTCCTTAAGATACCTTGTAGATAGTCAGGAGTCATCTCTGAAACCATACACAGTACTGACCTTGGGAATTTCTTGACAGGCACCATGGCCTTTGCTGCTAACAACATTCCATAGATGACTTCACTGCAACACTTCACAAAGTTGGATTTGCAGCTCTGATTTTCTTCTCCATAAAATGAACTTTAACTACTCCCTGCTGATTTGCATGTCTGGCTTCCATTGCAGGTGCTTCTAATTAAACCCTTTCTTTTCCGTGCACCTTAGCTGCAAGGATCTGAGAGGGCAGGTATCTGACAATGGGAGCAAAATAACAAATAGCCCAGGTCCACATTAGAGCGTGGCTCCCTAAACTAAATGCATCATTCCATATGGCTTATGACCAACTCAGCATACAATACAGCCAGCCGCCTTCAGATGGCTAGGATGCAGAATTACATGAAAACATGTGCCAAGATTCTATAAGGATGCCTCATATACACATCAAAATGTTGACTCATAATTGAGCTTCTAGTTAACCCTAAAATGGGACCAGCTTTAAATTCTATTGAACCATGTGTTCTATTTGTATATTCGTGGTTCAATTTGTCTAACCCAAACATAGAACTTTATATTTAGCTCTGTTACATTTCATTTTGTTAGTTTTGGCCCACCTTTGATTGAAACTGTTAGAATCTTCGTGAGTCCCATTTCTGTTATCCACTCTAGTAAGTCTTGGCTCCACAGGTCTGTATCAGACACATGTGGGATTAAACATGCCTTTTATTTCTACTCAAATCTCTGATAAAAATGCTGAAAAGAATGGCAAAAAAATATAAACCATTTGTGGAATACCACAATGTATTTTCATCCAGGGTGGCATGTAACCATTAATTATTGTGTTAAACCACACTCACGGAGCACATTCATCTAGACTTATGCGAAACACTTGTCCGCTGCTTTCATTTTGCCTTATCGTGATAATGATGATGAAAAGAAATAGACTAAAAGTAGCTAAAGGAAAACCATTCTTTATAGTATGAGCATGATATAATCAGGAAGCAGAGTGTTATTAATAATCAAAGATAACATATTCTCCAATGTGGAAACAACATGGTTTTCTTTAAAAAAATAAAAATATAGATCATTATTGACAGTATACGCAAGATCAGTCTTCATGTCATATTACTGTAATATTAGAGCCTGTGAGACTAAAAGCCTTCCAACATTTTCCATGAAGAACCAGCTAGTAGATATTTTAGATTGGGCTGGCCATATGGTCTTTGTTGCAATTACTCAACTGTGCCCTTGTAGAGAAAAATAAACCATAGACAGTACATTAGTGAATTGGCAGGAATGTGTTCTCACAAAACACTGTTTGTAAAAACCTAAGCTGGTCAGACTCAACTCTCCCTTGTCCAACTCTTTGAAATACGTCTTTTTCCAAGGACAGCATTGTGGGTATGTGGATTTAGACATAGAGGACAGCATTCCACTAGTCTCAATAATAAGGTGCATCTAAATTTTAGAAATGTATTATGCCAGCTTTTCAAGAGGGAGAAGTACCCTCTTCTACTTTGAACTTCAATACCCAACAATGATTCCGATTGTTAGAAGTGTTCCTTATCTATATTAAGAACAAAGACCTGAGGCTGTAGAGATTGCTTCGCAGTTAACCTTTTGCAGAGGACTAAGATTCAATTCCCACTGCTTATGTGACAGTTTACAACCATCCTTAAATTACAGTCCAAGGGAATCCAATGTTCTGAAGACTCAGCATATATAAAGTACATGAACATACATAAGGAAAAACACTCATGTAAGAGAACATAGATAAAGTTTAAAAGTAAACAATGAAAACTGTTAAGGAGCTTTCCAATCTCAGATTTGCTGTTCTGATGACCAATTGCTCAGTATTCACACAGACCTGAATATTACATTTTGGAAATATTAAGCATTCTTGGATAGAGAGCCTATTGCTGCCAATGATGTGAATGTCACTGGTAACCAGCATCTGCTTTCTAAAAGCACAACCTGCAATAGCGAGGCTGATACATTTTATGGTTTGAATGTGTTCGCTTTTAAATCCAGGTGTTGCTGGGTTGAAAGTGTTAAGAAAGGGAGACTTAAGTGACCTCAGTCTCTTCCCCACATAAAGGAAATTTTGATTTTTACAAAAGCAGGTAGTTTGTTCTCCTACCTTCTGCCTGTGAAAACTCAGTGCTTCCAGCTAGAGGAGAGATGTAAGACGTCCTTGAAAGCAAGTATTTCTCTTCAGATAGAAACCAGTAGTATTTTATCAATGTCTTACTACCCTCCAGAACTACCAATAAAAAAATGAATTCTAATTTTTATAAATTATCAGAACAATACCTGAGGGACTGAAACAATGAATTTGCCCTGTGTGTAGTACAGGCCACACCGATGATACGTGGAAAGGCAAGTGACTGATTTTATACACAGGACAGCTGAGTGCTACTCTCTTATTAAATGCACATGAACTCCTTTTGTTTGCTCAAAACAACAAGGCTCACTAGCTGTAGCTGTTTCTAAGGAATTTTACCATGTTCAGAGTAGCTTCTACCTACTTGCTGCTGGGGTGGTGAAAATCCTTTTCACCAACCATGGAAATACTTAAATGTGACCAGAAGTGGTAGATGCTAAATACATTTTCAGTGAGTTTTTGCTCTAGGAAAGAATCCTGTGAAATGCTGGGGACTGCCCAAGTCAGTATATGATCACACAAGTCAGTATATGATCCTGCCCCAGTTCTATGTAAGCTTGGGACTCAGCTCACAGAGATCAGGGCAACTGGCCAGAGCTTATCACTCCAAATGGGATGCCCTCAAAGAACAGTGAGGGAAACATCAGTGTACAAAAGCAGATAGATGATGCTGGACAGAAATAATGAAGGGTACTTGTAAAGGTAATGCTACCTCCAACAGGTCTTGCCCCAGCTGAAAGCTATGTACTGAAGACAATCAAGAAGAAAACACATAGTATGAAAGGTAATTAACTTTATTTAGCACTTTCTGTGGTAAGGGCCATGTAAAGCACTTTACAGTTGTTAATCATTTAGTCATTAGCTTCGAAGGAGACTGAGGTGTTGTTCATGACACAGATTAGGCAACTGAAGTGGTGCAAGCGGCTTACCTTCCTTGGTGGTGTGCATGTGCTGTGTGGCAGCCTGAGAGAACAATCTACCTCACTCTGATTCTAGAGACTATGCTAGTTTCCACACTACGTGAAAACGTCAAGTCTGCAGACAGTCATAAAATGACAGAAGCTAATACACACCTTTTAACTGTAAGCCTGAAAAGATGTTTGGTCCATACTTTAGAAAAGTCAGCATCTAAGGAAGGAGTTTTATAAAAAGACTTCCAAGTTATTAGAATGTGCTTCATGCGTTGCCCATCGTCGACAGCCTAAAGCCTCCGACCATCGATGTGACTCATCTTACATCAGTGTTTTGGGGTTGTGAACTTGTCTAAGACCCCCCATAATTAGACATCCAAATAGACTCACATAGTTGGGATTGATCATAAGACACCTTCTCTAACTAAACAGAGAAGGGGGAGATGCCACAAGCCAGGACCCTCACCCTTACCCTCACCCCCTACCTTTCCCCACCTGCACAATGTCCCCTGAAGCTTGGCAACTGCAAGATCCTGCTTGGCAACTGCAGATAGACTCAAAGCAGTGTACCATATCTTCTGAAGAATAGCAGGGAGACCATAACTCAAGCAGTGTACCATATCTTCTGAAGAATAGCAGATAGATCATAATTCAAGGCAGTGTACCGTATAGACCATGACATGTTTCAAGGCACAGGCCAAGAAGATTCTGTACTTTTCCACCACCTGACCCCTCTTACCCCTTCCCCTTGTAAAACATGCTACAAAAAAGCATTTCATGTTCAAAAAAAATTAAATAAAAAAAATAGAAAAAAAAGGAAAAAAAAGAATGTGCTTCATGTTAAAGTATTATGTGTGTTAACTGTGAAGATTATACACTTTGTTTAAACATCTGCCTAAATGACAGTATTTTGGACTCAAAATAGCCCTATGTTGTGGAACTTTTTTTTGCTTTGTTTATATATATATATATATATATATATATATATATATATATAT
>NW_021604633.1:8432344-8435672 GCF_004785775.1 Grammomys surdaster | reverse complement strand
TTTTCTTTCTTTCTTTTTTTTTTTATAATTTATTTTTTCTCAAATCGTAATTCATTCACACAGGGGTTATAAACACAGAAAGGCAGGATGTGGGGAAGGGAATGACAATGGAGTGTGGGTGTTCAGGGGGAATACAGATATCTTCAGAACCGGGTATTGGCTGGGTGAAGGTTCAGGGGACAAGTCACCATGACTCTGCCTATGACTCGCTTGTCCTTATCTAAGTTGGTATTGTCTGCCAAGGCTACCTATTTACAAGGTCTATGACTACTCAGGCTTGTAAATTTCCACAAAAGCTGCCTGTTTATATTAGCTTATAGCCATCTGTTTCAATATTTTTCCACTGAGACCCAAGACGTGGTGTTAAAAATAAAATAATTCCTCAGCAATTAAAAGTTTGTAAACTGTGAATGGTTTTACATTCTCAAAATCCTTCCGAAATACCGATGCTGTATTCAAACAAAGATGTAATGACAGTCAGAAGGTATGAGAAGACCGCAGACTCATTTGATAAGTAAGGATATTGAAAAAGCCTTTTGGTAGCTTGGTAATAATCAAGACCCAATCTAATGAGAATCTGGAAAATGAAAGAACTAATCTTCCCAAAGGAAGAGAAGATACAAATAAAAAATAATTAAAAGATCAATGAGAAAACAAAGTTTTGTAGATCTAAACTCGTATCAATAATACATTAAATATAAATGTACTAAAAATTTCAAAATAATTGACTGAAATGACGTTAGGTAAGGCACAATATTATTTACTGCTTGTAGGGTGGTAGGGGAGTAAAATAGAGAAACTCCTTGGGAAAACTGTCTAGATTTTTGTAAGTTTACAAATATTTTGCATAGATACTATAGTTTCTGCTTGTAATGTGTCCCTTCATGTGGCAGGAGGATTGCCATGAGTTCCAGGTAAGCTTGGGCTACAGAATGAGAACCTGTCTCCAAAACGAACAAAAGTATTTCAGAAAGAACTACAAAATATGTTTCAAGAAAGCTACATTATAAATATACAAACAGGAAGAGATAGAATGTATGGAACTTTTGTGTTACTAGCTAGTTCCATGTTACTACTTAGTTTAGATCACCAGAGCACCCTATCTTGGATAACTGTTAATATCTTGGATACGGTGGATAACCTTTGTATTCTATAACCCAAGCTTCCTCATTTCTTCAAAATCCCAAGGCAATCAATATTTTAATCTCTGCTTAATGGATCAAGTTATTTTAGATTCCACATACAAATGAAGTCACAGTCTTGACAGTTGTGTGTCCATGTCTTAATTTCTCTATTAACAGTATGTCTCCAAGGTCTGATCCTATTGTTGCAAATAAAATAGTTTATATATTTTTTATTGGATATTTTATTTATATTTCATATGTTATCCCCTTACCCCATCCCCCACCCCCCCGGGAACCCCCCATCCCCTTACGCCTCCTCCTTCTTCTCCGTGGATGTAACCCCCTCCTACCCTCCCCACTCCCACTTCCCCACCCTCAAAATTCCCACCCCTGGGGCGTCCAGCCTTCATGAGGTCAAGGATCTCATCTTCCACCTGTGCCCGGCAGGGCCCTCCACTCTTACATATTCAGCTGAAGCCCTGGATCCCTCCATAAGTGCTCCCAGGCTGGTGGTTAGGACCCTGGGAGCTGTGGTTGGTTGGTATTGTTGCTCTCCTCATGGTGTCACAAATAGTTTATATAATTTTAATGCTGAGCAATACCCCATTATGTATGCCATTTGGTAACCTAGTCATCTCTTCATGGACAGGTAGGTCTTTTCAGTATCTTGACTGAAATAAGTGTAGAAGGCAAAGCATTTCTTTGAGAGTTGGGTCTTGTTTGTGTTTTATCTAACTAGAGATTTCTGGCTGATATGACATCATTATACCTTTAATATTTTGAGGAATTTTTACAATATTTTCTATAGTATTGCATTATGCTATCACTAAGAATAAACTAATTTTCCTTCTTTCACATTGTTTAAGACTTAGTGTTGCATCTTTAAATTAAGAAATGCTCTAGCAGGTGCCAGGTACTGTTTCACTGTGATTTAGATTTGAACTCTCCTGGTGTATATGCTAAACACTAAACATCTTTTCCTAGACCATCAACCACTGAATACTTCCTTTTGAGAAAGGTCTATGTAGCTCTTTTTCCCATCCTTAAAATAAAGTTATATTTTTCCTCATTTATATGAGTTCTTTACATATATTTTTATATCTGTGTATGTGGCATGTATGTATGTTGGTACATATGTGTACACATGACATTGGATGTCACCCCAATGACTTTTCATCTTATTTTTAAAGACAATATCTCTCACTGAAACCTGGAGCTCAAGAATTGGCTAGATTATTCAGCTTTAAGCCCTAGAGACCATCTGATTCCCCTCCCCCCACCTATAGCTTTGTTAATAAGAGAATTCTAGCTTTCTCTGAATACATCTTTCTCTGAAGGGACAGTGTTGATAATAGACCAGGGTCTTCAGATCCTGATGCAAGGACTCTATGCTGAACCTCTATAACTCCCTTGACTTTACCCTACATCTAAAATTGTTCTTTATAAGTTTAGGCAAAACAGATTTATGACGATATGCACTGTTTATGTGGTGCCACAATGCAGGTTAACTCTCCACAACAATATTCTACTGTCTTACTCAATGTAAGAGGATGGTGAATCTGGAGAATCTGAATGGCTCTGAAGTCTTCAAATGTGAAGCCCATCTGCCAATCAGGAGTACTATCTCTGAAGCCTTCTTGATGGATAAAAGTTTCTCCAAGTTCATTCAACTGGGTGATGTGTTTCTCATTTAAGTTGCCTTATTCTTATGGCTGCCTGTGAAGTGGCTTCCTACTGAGCAAGTGAATCATACTTATGTATGAGAATAAAACCCAATGCAGAGTCAAGGTTTCCCTTTTTCCCAATGTTTGCAAGTTGTAATTTTACTGGATTATATTAATTACACAAATATATTAAATAAATATAATATATAAAATATAATAAAATTATATTATAGAAAATTATGTTTATATTATACTTTATGTAATATAGTAAGTTATATTAGATATAACAAAATCTGTAAAATATAATAAATAAAAATACAAATATATTGATTACATACTAGATTTCATTATGATACTTTCATACTTGTACATAATCTACTATGAAAAAAAATTCTTTTGTAATTCCTTTATTAACCCTTCAAGAATTTGATACATTGTACTTTGATCATGTTTGCCTTCCCCTAAACTCCTCCAAGATGGACTTCTACCTCCTTACCCATGCAACTTTGTGTTTTCTCTGTCTCTCTCTATGTTTCTTCG
>NW_021604633.1:8417529-8432244 GCF_004785775.1 Grammomys surdaster | reverse complement strand
GTGGAGTGTACTCTGTGTTGAGTGTGTGCCTGCCCTTGAGTGTGATTGATATCCAGAAGTCACACCATTAAGGAAAATTGATTCTGTCTTTCCCGGAAACTATCAAGTACCTATAGCTTCTCAACTAGGGCTGAGGCTATGTGCCCACATTCCCTCAACCCCCATGTAGGGATTTTGTTTCACTTGATCTTTTGAAGATTGTATGCATACTACCACAATCATTGTGAGTTAACTTATACATCTGTTGTCTTATGTCTAGAAAACAGTTTCCTGGAAGCCTTCCACCAGCTTAGATCCTTAAAAAAAATTTTTTTTTTGCCCTCTTCCAGGAAGACTATTGATCCTTGAAGGGAGGGGCAAGATGTAGACATTCTATTCAGGACTGAGAATGTTGAAGTCTCTTTTCTTTGCATGTCAATTAGTGTGGTCACTGTGCTATTAACCATCTACTGCAAGAAGTTCTTCTCTGATGAAGGTTGAGAGTGTAACAGTTAGTCTTTAGGAGTAATTTTAATGCTATGTCTATTTAGCAGAGTAATGGCTCTAGAACTTATGACCTATGCAGGCACAGATTATTGGCTTCATTTATAGTACCAGGTACCACCAATCCATCTAGTAGAACAGGACTTAAATTCTGTCAAATTCTTTGAGAATTATATAGATAAACACAATATAGTTTGATCATTGTCTTCAAGTCTTTCCATAGACAATTCCCCTTCCCAATTGTGTATACTTCTTATTATTTAAAATAATTTTAGTTTATGCTGGAACATGGTTGACCTACCAGGGGACCACATCCTTAAAGATAACAAAGTCTTGCTCCTTCAGAAGCCATCAACTGTCAGCTGTAGATTCATGATCAGCTAGGTGTGGGGCTGGATTGTGAACTCTTGTTCACTTCCATGCTAGAAAGCTGACTGTCTTGATCTTGTACAGTTCTTGTTCAGACAATATAGCTTCTGTGAGTTCATGAGAGCAGCAGTGCTCTTGTATGCAGATGACAGTGTTTCACCCCAGTTCTCCATGACCTCTAGCTGTTAGAATCTTTCCACCCTTCTCCCACAATGATCCTTGCACCCTGAAGAAAGAGAGTGTGACGTCTCTTTTGTGTCTGAAGTACTTATTTAATTAAAGTGCAGACTTTAATTGGTTTTGAGTTTCTAAGTCAGTCATCCTCAACAACCCAAGGAAGTTTCTTTGATGTGTTCTAAATATCAAAATTGATATGTAATCAATTGTGTTGTGTATAATAGACTGTACCAAGCAGCCCTGATACATTACCGGAGAGTACTAGAGACCACTGTGAATCTTGGGAGGCAGGGATTGATGGGAATGAACTACATGACACAAATCAAAATACTGTTTGCCTCTGAAAGTTTGTCAATAGCAGGATGGAAATATTAGAGGTAACTGTAATATGTCTGTGTGGATATATAAATTGTGATTACACAATGTACTTTTTCATATATTTACATGAGATTTCTGTACTTTTCTAATGCATACCTCAGAAAAAATAAATATTAAAAATATATTAAAGTATACTTTGATCTTCCCATGGCTTTAATCACCTCAAAATTGCAATATTCACACACACACACACACACACACACCTTCTGTTGCTTGTTCTTTTTATAGCTTGCTCTCATCTTTGCTTTCCACTATGTTAATATGAACATCATAATGACATCAGGAAGAATCCCTTGCGAGGGTGCTATTTTCATTCCATTAAAGAGTGTTCTTCGTCTGGGGCGTCTCTGGCACTGAGCAATAGTCATTCCTGGCCTGAGTTAAAGTTAGTCAGCAGGTGGGCAGGCGGAAAGTAGTGTGAGGGTCAATCTGATGGGGAACATTTCCTCTAAAACGGGAGGCAGCAAAGCTTTCTGGGAAGCAGCAATAAAGTTTGGATACCATATGATGTGTGCCATGTCTTCTTAACTCTGCTTTTGTAAGCAATGAGGTAGCCGTGGACAATATGTAAATAAAAGTGTTCTGATAACACTTTACTCACAAAAATAGGCAAACATATCAGTCATATTTGCCTATGAAGCACAGCATGCCAACATTACTGTCCACAGATCAGTGCACTTAACTCTTCATCAGGCATCACAAACCTTTGAGGTCTTTTAAAATCTTTGGCTTAGACCAGCAGTATTTTCATACATTCTTTAAGTTTGAAGTCCTCTTTCATTACTTTATTCTAAATTTCAATAAGTCCTGTTTTACCGATGCCTGAAGACATAATGTATGTAACCAAGCCAGCATAAGAGAAAATAATTTTGGAAAGAAACATAACATCATATCAAATAAAAATGTCACTTCCAACTCATTTCAAATGTTATCTACAATATTAAAAACAAAAAAAGAAAGAAAGGACCACGGTGCACATTTTGGCTTTTATAGACTTTATGTTAATAAACAGCAGCCCTGGGGTCCCAGCTCTTCTGTCTGTAGTATGCATGTGGAACATGAACAAAATTACCTAGAGAAATTCAAATAAAAGAGGAGACCTTGGGTCATGGCAATGGTGCATCTCCCGCCCCAAGAGAAGGCAAGCATTGACTTTACATTCAGCTTGGCCAGAGGAGAATTTATTCCAGCTTTTCTGTTTCTGTGATCATTTGGCAGCAGGTTTTAACAATGTAATGACTTTATCCCAGGAGTTGAAAAATATAAGTCCCTCGGGTTAATTATAAGCAGCGTTGTCCTTGGTAAAAATGCCTTTTATTTCAATTACAAAAAGCCAAAAGAGATGGAATAATGTAATAAAGGTCTCTGGGGCAACAAATGATGACCTGGTGCTTTTCCCTGTAACCCCAAGAGAAAGTGTGACTCTGTTGGAATGCAGGGTTGGAGATTAGGAAAGCTGCTGCCCTTCCCACACCTTATCCTCACTCCTTGGGGCTTTCCTGTAAAATGAGTTTACCTTTTCTCTGTTTAGGCCAGCAGTGTTCCAAAGCTGCTTTCTTTTACTTTGACATTTCAAGAGGCAACCTTTACTGGGGATTTTTATATTTCTTATTTTTATTATTTTAATTTTGTGTAAGTGGGTGTCTGCAAGTGAATATGTGCACGTGGGTGCTGGTGTCATAGGAGATCAAAAGAATAAGATGCCTAAGAACTGGACTTACAGGTCGTCATGTGACATGTGTTTTAGGACCTGAATTTAGGTCCTCTGGAAGATCAGCGAGTGTTCTTAACCAACAAGGTCCTGTGTTTGTTTGTATATTTGTTTGTTTGTATGGGGGTGTTGTTTGTTTGTCACTATTTTCTTTTTTTTTATTATTTATGTTTTTAATGTGAGATCTTGAGATGAATAAGAAATTAAGGGTTGTGGTTTAATAGTGATGTGTTTGTCACGTTGACCAAAAGGGTCAGTTGTACTGGTTGGCTTTATTTGTCAACTGGACACAAGCTAGAGTCATCAGAGAGGAAGGAGCCTCAGTTGAGAAATGTCTCTATAAGATCCAGTCCAGACACCCACCCTTGTGGGACTAGGCAGCTACAAGATTTTTGGACTTTCCATTCACAAGCTAGGCATTGATGGATTAGTTGAACTGCAGCCTGTAAGAAGTCATTCCATATGGACAATAAATTCCATACACACACACAAACACACACACACGAAAACACATATACATATATAAACACATAAGTATGTGTTGACAAATAAAACACATGTGTATACACACACACACACACACACACACACACACTCACTCCATTGTTCTCTAACTCTAGAGGACCCTGACGACTTATATAGACCCAAAGGGTCAAGCAGTGAACTTGTCCTTTCAGCTTCTGCACTCTGTGCAGTCTTTCTGATTCTGTCTGGAGAAGGTCCTGAGGTGGGTATTCTCCCCTCTAGTCTTTTTTTTTAATTGGAATTTTATTTACATTTCAGATGTTCTCCTCTTGCCCCATCCCCCCCCCCACCCAGGAACCTCCTATCTCATCCCCCCTCCTCCTGCTTCTATGAGGATGTGCCCCCACCTACCCCCCCACTCCCACCTCAAAGAATATTTTGTAATTTTTTTTTCAGAGCACATCTTTTAAATATACTAATATAATTGTCATTTTTCTTAAGATTTTGATGGGGAGTTTATAGCGTTTATTCCATGTAATCCTTATTTTGTGACACATAGAAAAATAGACAACATGATAATAGTTTTAAAAACAAATGTTTTCCTTTGTTTTCAAATAATTGTTTTTCATGGGTTCATGGTTTCTGGAAAAAAATTTGAGTTCCTTTTCCTTGAACTGTTTGTTTGGCTTTGATACATACATGTATGAAGTGTTAGTCTTCTCCATTTGGGGCTGAAAACAAAGGAAAACTAGAGAATTAGATGAGGAATCTGGGGGCTGTCAAGCTTAGATCATAAGACAGGCCTCTATCTTTCAGCTCTTCAGGTATGTGAGCAATTAGAGGCAACTTTGTACCTTAACCCAACACCTTTATGGTTAATTTGTTCCTTCTAATTGAATCAGAGTGCCAAGAGTTATTTCTATAAATGGAAACTTCTTCCCCCACATTTTAGTACTATGCCATAGCTGATCCAGGCTACTCTGGTTGATGTGTTAAAGGATAACAAGTATTAAGCATTTCTCTTTCACCTCTGTTAGCTTTGTTGATCCCACTTTAAACGTGAGACAAGGATGTAAAAATGAAGTAGAATAGAAGGTAAGTGCTTGAGCATCCTAGAGGAGGTCCTATGCCAAGGTGAAGCACTCATTTTCTGATGGAATCATTTCTTCATTGACTCCCACCTTCATGCCAACAAATACACTCCAAAGGTTTGATTTTATCTTCAACTATGTGAAATGCAGCCCATGGGAGACATCTAATACCTTTGGTAATATACATCTGCTTGCGAATGTTTCATTACTAACTAAAACTTTCACTAGATAATGTAGGACATCTAATATAAAAATTAAAAAAAAATCTAGCATAAAACTAAACCAGCATTCTCAACCATGAAAACAACTAAAGTAAAATAAGAAAGCTGAAACCAGGCTTCACAAATAAAAGAGATACCTACTTCTTCTATCTTATAATAATATTCAGTTTATTAAAAAGACACAGACTTATTTACATCAGTTATTATTGTTGGTCTAAAACATTTGACATCACTAGTCTCACTTACTAGCACTTAATCCACCCCATCCAAGAGGAAGACAACAGTTGAGGAGTAAACTTTTATCTGTTTTTCTACTCAAACATAAGATACAGCAGGCAAGCCACACCCTATTTTAAGTTAGCTTATCTGTAAAATTTGATGATGATCTGATACCACGTTAACTGTATATAATAATAAAAGAACTGTAGCCTTAATTTTATATTAGTATAGCTGTAATTTATGCTATCCATCAGTATAAGGAAAATATGCTAGCTTATTGATCTTCTTGTAATAAACTAGCAAATGCACTCAATAATTCTTTATTGTTTTGGTTTGTTTGGTGTTTGGTTTTTCAAGACACGTTTCTCGACCTTCCCACTCTGTAAACCAGGCTGGCCTCAAATTCACAGAGATCCACCAGCCTCTGCCTCCTAAGTGGTAAGATTGAAGGCATGTGCCACTACCACCTGACAATAATTCTTATAAGCAAATGAATGTATTAACAAGCTGCTAATTCTTGTTCAGGAAAGGGCAGTTTTTATTTCCATAATTCTGTGTGGAGTATGGTGGGAGGGAGAAGATAAAGTAGGGAGGAAACCAGAGAAATAAAGTAAGGAATAATCTGGAAGTTCACATTCCACATAGCTGAGGTTCCCTGACTCCCTTTTCTGACATTTTGTTTCCCTTTGTCTTACATGGTAGTAGCATCAGGGATGGCAGGGAATGAGCAGCTCATGCTAACATGGTGTAACATTGTTTTTCAAGGTGTTTCAAGTTTTTGTGTGAGTTGTATACTTTCATTGCTTTCAATGTATAACAAAATCCTCATCCTCAGAAGCAGGTTGACTAAAGTCTAAAATCAGAATCTGGTAAATTTAAATTAACTAAACTATACAGCTATATATATTCATATTAGAAGCACAAGATTTATCATCTAAATGTGTTTGAGAGTAAAAGGTCTGCTTTTCTTAAATATGTCGGGACAATGTTCAAAATATAGGATGTGGCCAAATGAAATATATTTTATCCTGCATATATATATATATATATATATATATATATATATATATATATTATATATCCTGCTTATATATATTTTATCCTGCTTAGTACACATATACTGAATTTTTTAAAAAAATCTGTGCAGATGTCAAGCTAATCTCTGGCACAGTAAAATTCCATTGGCTATTACGAGACTAGCTTTCTAAATTGAAGAAGTTGATAAATTCCCTAAAATTAGAAGTTAATACTAATAATGTCATGTATAATTAGACCATATGGAAATTTCCCTTTACATGTTGTATGTGCTTATTATGCAGCATGCTTATGTGTGCATGTGTGGGGACATACATGTGTGCATACATGTGAAAGCTTAAAGTTACTATCAGGTTCTTCCTCAGTCATTCTTCTACCCAATCATTTGAGCCAGGTAGCTCAGTCAAAACCAGAGCCCACTGACATGGCTAGTCTCACTATCCAGCACGTTTCTTAGGAATCCCTGTCTCCACCATCCTACGCTAGAATTACTCTAATGTTCTTAAACCCACCTAGCATTTATGAGCATCTGGGGGATCCAAACCCAGTCCTGATTATACCATGAATACTTTAACTACTGAGCTTTCTTCCCAACCCAGATGTGAATGTTTAAAGTAATATGTTTTACATGGTTCAAGATCATTTCTAACAACTAATATAGTGGTGGCTGTTGTTGCTGAGTAAATGGGTAGGAATGGATGCAACCATTCTCATCTTGCCTCCATTACAACATCGGTACCTAAAGTACTCGTCACAGACCACACCCTCTTCCGTTTGGAAGTTGCTCCCTTCCAGCACCCCAGTCTCTGTTTATCGATGGACTCTTGCCGTTTCTCTGTGTCTTGTACATGCACAGCAAGTAACACTGACTTGCTTTGTACAGATACCGCCAGATAGGACTCATTGTTTACATTTCAGTTTTCAAACTTGCCAAGAATATTTTGACATAAAGAAAATGTTTTTCCTTTGGATTAAACTATAAATTTGTCCTGAGGGTAAGTATACTTTAAGAGGCCAGATTTGTTCATATTGCTCATTTTGCATGTTTAAACACAAAAATTCAAGACCTGTCATGCATATTTAATTATTGTTCTTGTTGCTTTACAGTCAACCCAAGATTTTCACCATGTCAGCAAAAGTTAAAGTTCTCCTCTGTCTACATAGTATCCTAGCATCTGTTTATCAAACATTTGATATTATGAAGACATTTATACCAATAACTTCTAAAGCTTTGAAACATTTCATATCTTGGAATATTCAACAGCCATAAGGAATCACCACACTTTAAAACAACCTAAGAAAGTTGGACTATTCCATTACTAATGGTAAAATTGTTCTTGAAAATTATTTCAATAATTTTCTCTTAGTTGTTCTCTTCGTCAGATATTTATGTCTTATTTTTATTATGTTTTATTTTTAAAATATTACCTAAGAGTATCTTGTTTACCACATTTGAAGAAGTAAGATGAGAAATAGAAAGTTGACATACACATTGGGTGAGAATAGTTGATGATAGAATCCCATCGCAGGGAATTTAGAATCTGGATTGTCACATTAAGAGATTCCTTCAATAGGATTTATTATTTAGCCTGTTATGGTTTCATCTTTATAGAGGCAGCTGTACTTGTTATCACACCCTGCCACATCATCTGTCATCTGGCTACTGCCGAGAATTCCCTCCAGCAGCCTGGGACATTCACGAGTTTATATTACTGCCATAAATTTTGAAGCTGTAAGTTTTATACAAATAATTCCATGTCTCTTGTATATATTGCACCAATTGGTTAATCACATGAGCTCTGTCAGGAGACTTCTGGAATGTTTCTATCTTTTAAAACAGTGTTCTGGAACACATTTTTACATGTTACAAGCATGTTAAATGAAGTTGCTCAATCTGAGGACATCTATATAATGAGAATATATATGATTTTCTTTAATGTCATAATTCAGCATAGTAAGTCATTTCTGCTATTGAGTGATGCAAAAGTGAATCCTTACAGAAAGGATTTAGTAAGACTTGTCATATATAATTTCTTTAAGAGAGAGGCAGTCTGTGGAATGGGAGGAGTTAGTTCCTGGCCCTGAAAATAATGTCCTAATTCTTCCTCTGCTTTGGGAGGTTAAATAATCCCCCAAAACAAGGAGCAAATCCCCAAGGATTTAGTTGCTGGGTAGGCGCCTGAGTTTCTTGCTATTGGTACAATTCTCTCACAACAGAATAAAATTGTACACACATTGCTTCACCAACTAGGTTTGTTTTTTTTTAAGTTAGCTAACATAATCTACCTTCACCCATTGAGATGAAATGCTCTCTGTGAAATGGCTTACTACAGTGAGAGAGCCTCAGACCAGAAGAGAATATGTGCAGAAAATTCATCTGATAAAGAATCATTGTTCCAAGCATCCAGAAAGCTCTCAACAGTAATTAAGTAATAGTGCTTAAGAACCCATAATTAAGTAATAATACTTAACAGGAAGCTAACAGAATGCCCTACACAAAATTCATCTAAGAAATAGACCATATTATATAAAATCATGAATCATTTTTTGATGCCTCACTAAAGACAAGAGGCAGACAGTAGGTATGCATTTAAAGGGATACTTTGTCTCATGTGCCATTAACTAATACAAATTAAAGCAAAAACAGGGAAACACTACACATCTGTAAGTATAAAATCTGGGTTGCCAATGCCATCAAGTGCTAGAGGGGACGTTGAGCAATAGAAAGGCTTGTGTACACAGGGCTTAAAATAATGCAAAATGATGTGGCCACTTTGGTATGCAAACTGCGTGACTCTACAGACTCTTACAAAGCTAAATGTATGCTTACTATATGCTGAGTCTCAGCTCCTGGCCACTATAAGTAAATACAACTAATGATCATGTTACACCTATTTTGAAAAAAATTCCAACTTCTATGGCATATTCTTTGCCTGTTTTCATGCATTAATAATTCAAACCTAAACATGTGTAAGCAAAAAAAAAAACTTTTTCACAGATAAATTTGGGAGCTGAATAGGAGTGCCAAGCGGGGAGAAAAAAAACCTCTCAATTCTACTTTTATTTCTACCTCCATATGGAATTTTGTATTAACTATATAGTCTTTTAGAGTCTCAAGATGTGCTGTAAGCAATATTTTTAACAACAGCAGCAAAAAAACAAAAAAACAAAAAACCAACCTAGAACCTTTCTTATTATTCTGAGCCCCAATATCAAACATCATGATATTATTTAATCTGATACATATGCAGACACACCCCTGCCATTGCAGAGTTCTTCCCTATCCAAACTCATGAGGGTTTCTACTTTATTTTAATCTTCTGAATGAATATTACCAAATAATACTCCAATCATTTCCCCAATTACAAGTGTCACCCCAGGCAAGCCTGCGTTAACTAAATGGAAGATGTGTTAATCTGTTTATCAATGCAAACTTTATCTCATGCTCCATGATCAGAGCTTTAGACACATATGTTCCATGTTATCAGATGTGTGTTTGATCCTGTGAGAACTCTGATTGAATAGAGTAAAAAATGTGTAGTTTGAAGGCCTGAAAGGGGAGAATCGGGGAAGGAGGCCATTCACACTGTCTAAATCCAAATGCATATTAGTTGTATAATCACTTCCAGGAAAAAATACCAAGATCTCTACTATACATCCTTTTTGATTCTTCTCTGAACACAAAACCTATACAATCGTTCATGAATCTGTATGTTCCTTGAAACTAAGAGTCCACGTGCCATCACGTAGTTCAGTAAAGTACTCTGATGATGTCAAAGAAGATAAGCCATCATGCACTCATAGTCTGGCTGTGGCTAAGAATTTATTATGTATTAAAGAAATTCATTTTTCTTAATTCATACTGTTTGTAATTCATTTTATGTATATTATTCATCATTATAAGGATGACTTTTGCCTCATGCAGAACCAACTCAATAGTAAAAGGCTTGGTCTACACGAACATAGAAGATCCAGCTGATACATACTCATGAGGGAAATGCCAGATAAGAAGTCAGGCTGCACATTGGCTGTAATGGTTCCATGTCTTTACTGCCATGTTTCTCTAAATGTGATTTTCACACACACACACGCTTATATATTCATTCATTCAATTTTACCTAGCTTCACATGATTATAGGGTTTAGTAAAAGTCCTTTGCTAAGATTTGTGTGAAAGTTTTAGTATTTAGTCATTAAGTGTAATATTTACTATGATGTATTGGCAGAATTCCAATCATAGTAAAATGTCTTTATTCACTAGTTGACTATAAAATTTTTTATCATAACTAAGTTTCTATTTCTGCCCAATACTTATTCTCCAGTCTACAATATATTCTTTCCCCCTCCATTTTAGAGATGCAATGGTGAGTTTTGTTGACACATTTGGATGTTACAGTGACTGTGCATTCGTGTATGAAACCTAACTTCATCATGACTTCTTACCATGTTCTTTTAATGTTCTCAGGTTCCCTCTGCTAACATATTATTTTCCATCTATACTCAGAGTGGCAATACTTTTCTACGTCCTCAGTAACTTTAGTTTTGATATCTAATCATGTGAGAGAATGTCTATCATAGTTCAATTCTGTGTGAATACCATTTTCATCAATTCTTGGGATTTATTTAATAATCCGACTGTCATTGTTTTTTGTAAAGTTGCCAGTTTAGCAGTTTAATTTCACTAATAAACATAGAATCTTTTCAGACTTCACTCACTGTTATCCATCTTAGCTCTCACATTCATCCTAAGGAAGCTGTGTGTAAAATCCTCCATTCCTCTCTTCCATGGGCTTGCAACCCACAATGATGCCTCCATCACTGTTTTGATTCTGACAACAATGATTTTCTTAGTTTTGCAAAAGTTAGTCAATTTTGTTGGTCTTTTAAAGAAGCAGGGTTTGCCTCTTCTTTCTCCCTGTTATATAATTTTATAGATTGTAGTAACTGAAATTTGTCAATAAGCATCATCATAAACATGAAATTCAGTTCAGATGCATCATTTTTCCTATTCATATTAAATTATCAAAAAAGAATGAAACTAATGTGAAGAGCAATTAAAAGATAGTATGTATCTTTCTGTAGCATACTGTGGGCCCAAGTATATTCTTATAAAAGAAGAAATTTTAAGTAAGTATTTGCTACCCTCATAATAGAAGATATATTCTTTACTGATTGCAATGAGTAACATCTCTTTGCAAAAGCATCCTGGGCTGGTGAATTGTGTAAGTTTATCTCTCAGGAAGTATCAAAACTGGGTCTGTACAATATTCTTTTTCCTCTTTCTTCCTTCCTTCCTTCTTTCCTTCCTTCCTTCCTTCCTTCCTTCCTTCCTTCCTTCCTTCCTTTCTCCCTTCCTTCCTTCTTCCTTCCTTCATTTCTTTGTGTCTTTCTCCATCCTTATTTTATTTTCCTTTATTTTGAATGGTCCCATTTTATAACCTAAGTTGTCCTAGAACTCTAAGTCACTAACACAGGCCTGAAATATTATCCTCCTGCGTCTGCCTTCTGAATACTAAAATAACATGTATGAGCCAGTATACTTAGTTTCGTGTCGCTCTTCCTCAGCAGTTAGACCAACACTGCCACCAACCCATAATATACAGATTGTGCCTATACAGGTACACAGCCTGGCACATCTACTCTCCTCTGCCTCAAAAGATAGACCTAGCAAAGGTAGCCACGGTGTGAACTTCTAATGTTCTTCCGTTAGTCTTAGTTCCCATCAACTCAGTTACATCCTATGTACTTAAGAGGTTCTCACACTAGAAGAAATGAAGCACAATAAATGGGGCTTGTCCCAACACCAATAATTGACCTTCTAAAAATAATATCTAAAATATCCTTGTTTCCTTTAAAAACAATTCTATTGCATATCATCAAAAACAAAATTCCTTAAAACTAAAAGAGAAGTGAACAGAGCAACAATTGAAGTACAAAACTATAGCTGGGTGAATACTGAGAGACATGACTCAGTCTTTTCCAAATGCTACCTCCAGAAATATTTTTAAACTGTTTTAAACTTAGCAAGCTATATATTTTTGATAAACATCCAGCAATTGTTAGCAAAAGACTGAAATAATGCAAATGTAATCAAACTATGATAGTTAAAAGATAACTTAATAATTACCAAAGTATTTGGATATACTTTCTAATTTAAACTGGAATGCACTGGAATATCCTATAGCATCAACTCTATAAATCAATCTGTACTGCTTAATGAATCAAGCACCTCTTAAAAACAAACACACGTGTAACCCACATCCAAATCAAATAAGAAGTTTCAGCAACTTGACCGTGCCTTAGCAGTACAGTTCAGCATCTTGAAAAGTAGAACAGAGGCTGAATTAAATACAAAAGGTGGAATACATGATGATTTGTAGATTGTAGATAAAACTAAACAGGGAAAACTTTTGTCTTAAACATATTTTAATGAAAAACTCTCTGGAGGGATCAGTGTCTCCCAAAGAAACTGCTCCAGGAGGATGAGAGGAGGAAAAAACAAACACCAAGGAAGACAGAGAAACAAATCTCTCAAAGAAACGTGAAGCCATATTAGCGGAATGAAGAAAACATGTGAATTTGAAGTGGAACAAGCAAAACTTTGAGCTACTTTAAAACTTTTTTCTTGAAACAAAAATTGATTTTAAAGGGGGCAATTCGAAACAAATATTTGACTACCATACTCTCATTAACATGTTATAATTCTCAGAAGTTTTCTCTTCTTATTTTTTTATTTTTATGTTTTTATTCACTTTACTACTTTAAAACTTTTTAACGTGTACTAAAGAAGACAGAGAAATGCTGTTTTTCAGCGAGGTCTAAATCAGGCAGGGAGGGACTCAAAAACACATTGTCCAGCCTTTGGTTTGGCATAGCATCCACTTCTCTGGGAAATACCAAGCTACCTGCCTTTGTATGCTGCTATTCTGGGAGTGTGTAGTCAGGGGAGGATGCAGGGAGAGTGTATATGGCTAAGAAATCAAAGTGATATAAGGAACAGACAGAGGTGGGACAGTGTAGAGACGAAGACTGTGAGCAAAG
This sequence comes from Grammomys surdaster, assembly GCF_004785775.1. Lineage (NCBI taxonomy): Eukaryota > Metazoa > Chordata > Mammalia > Rodentia > Muridae > Grammomys > Grammomys surdaster. The sequence continues at coordinate 8,419,055 of NW_021604633.1, read as the reverse complement.
AGTAAAGAAACCCCTAAGTCATTATTTCTAAAATGCTTCTTCAGAAAAGCCTCCTTAGGCTTTAAGAGGCAACTTTCTATGCTTGGAGTTCCTGTCTTTGCCTGTCTTCTACCTGTTCTTCCCTTACACAGATGTGCTTTCAGTTACTGCTGGGTACCAAACCAAGCAAGATTTATATTTACAACTTCAGAGGTGAGCCTGGTTGTTTCATGAAGTGGGAAAAAGCAGATTAAATTTTTTTTTTTTAGCATTGTCTGGGCTATTTAGTTTGAAAATTAGTTCACGATGGCATGTTTTTAAAATCATTTTATTTATTTACATTCGAAATGTTGCCCCACTTCCTGCCCCCTCCAAGAGTTCTCCCCATGCTCCCTCCTCTTTGCCTCTGAAAGGCTGCTCCCCGACCCTCCCATCCACCTCCTCACCGTATGATTTTATGGTGTGAGAAATGTGCCCTGTGACTTGGGCTATTTCAAATTCAGAATAATTCTCCATCATCAACAGAAATTTTAGCATGTATCTCTAACTCCCTCCATGACACATTAATTTAGTTCCATTAACTAATTCCGGTTCCATTTCATTATTAGTTATTTGCCTGGCTTCTTAATACAAGAGTTCTTAAAACATATAAGGGAGATTTTGTTTTAATTTTAGGTATGGTTAAATACGTGGAGAAACATTGTATCTAGAGAATAATAATGCATTCCTTAGTTTGGAGAAAATGAGAGGAAAATGACCTTTAGAAACGTTCTGCAATCCGCCAAGGATTCTATGTTCAAATTTACTCTGTCGTTTTCTTTGTTCCCTGCTCAAGCAGAGCCACTAATCCCACAGCTATGTCAGAAAAGGCAGTCCCTAGGAGCCTGTTACCATGAGTACATGTGTGCTTGCTGTAGCTACTACTCAGATAGGTAGAAAATAGGGGAACATTAATACAATAGCACTGGGAAAGTAAGACAGGAATGCTTCACACTTCTGCCCCTCTGCCATATTACAAAGAAACGATGGCATGTAGGTCCACATGTTTAGTGATGGGGGAGTAAAAATTTAAAACCTTGTAAAATCAGAAAGCTAGGTTCAGATCTCACTGTACCAGACACCACTCCATCCTTAAATCTTAGGGCATACAGCTTCCTCATCTCTAAGTTAGAGGCCATCAGCTTAAGATCTCTCCCATTTTATAAAACTTAGTTGACTGATGTTTAACAATACCATAATCTCACAAATCCTCAAACTCTCTGGCCCAAGTCTGATAGTGAATGCTGATTTCAAATTCCTCCCTAAAGACTTAAGAAGAAACTAAAGTGTTCCCAGTCTAAACCACCAGCCTGGGAGCACTTAGGGGGGGATCCAGGGCTTCAGCTGAATATGTAAAAGTGGAGGGCCCTGCTGGGCATAGGTGGAAGAAGAGAACCTTGACCTCATGAAGGCTGGATGCCCCAGGGGGTGGGAATTTTGAGGGTGGGGAGGTGGGAGTGGGGGGGGTGTAGATAGAGGTTACACCCACAGAGAAGAAGGAGGAGGGG
>NW_021604633.1:8403791-8417129 GCF_004785775.1 Grammomys surdaster | reverse complement strand
CTCTCTCTCTCTCTCTCTCTCTCTCTCTCTCTCTCTCTCTCTCTTTCTCTGTGCCTCTATCTATCTATCTATCTATCTATCTATCTATCTATCTATCATCTATCTCTTCTGTATCTGTGTGTGCATGAGTGGGCTATACATATGTGTGTATGTGTGCGCTGTATGTATGGTGCGTGGGATGTGTGCATGGGTTTAAGGGGGTATATATGTGTGCATGTGTGGTGTATGTGCATGATGTATATGTGTGTCTGTGTGGTGTGGTATGCACATATGCATGCATATGTGTGTATATATGGTGTATGTATGTGGTGGGTGTATATGGCTTAGACGTGGAGTGTGTGTGTGTGTGTGTGTAATGTAAATGCATGGCATAGGCATGTGTGTGTGTTTCTGTGTGTGTGGTGTGCCCATATGTGTGTATGTGGTATGTGTATTGTGAGGGGGGCTCTATGTGTGTGTGGTGGGTATGGCGTATGTGAGTGTATGTGAACACGTGTGTTTGGTGTGTGTTCACATTTGTGTGTGTGATATGTGTGTGAGATGGGGAGAGAAGGAGGAAAGTTTTAAGTCCCTTCACAAGTCACTAATTTTCATGCTGTATGACTTAAAGCTTTATAGACTTGTGGCATCTTCCCTTTTATAAATTAAGAAATTGAATTCAGTTTTACGCCTTTGCTGCTAACTTATCATTACAGCAGGCAATAGAAAGATATAAGAAGTAGCAATTGGGCATTTGGCTCAGTGGTGGAGCCCTTTCCTACAGTCTGCCTTGAATTTGGTCTCCACCCATAAGAGAAAGAGGTGAAATTAAAAAGGCAGGCTCAGCAAGATCCACTGAGTAGTCTAGGCTTCTGTAGCTATTGCTTTTTGGAGGCAGAAATGAAGCCCAGGCCTCTGAAGTCTGTCAGTCTTCAGCATGCCCTTCAGCCTATATCAAAACAAAAGGCCTTTGTCACCACTGTCTAATCCCAGAAAATAACAGTCCTGCAATTTGATGCTACTTTGTTTGAAAACTGACCAGTTTTCCTATTCCTGCTTCATGGACGCTTGCTGAGGACATGGAACTCGTGAATCAGAAACAAAGAATTCCCTTTCAGGAAACCAACCAACACAAGCATCTGAACCTGCTTGAGTGCTTACAGTCATATCTTTTATATGCATGGCAAGTTACCAGAAGCATGAAGCTCAAAGCCTCCCTTCCGCTTTCTCTCACCATTCCAAAGATTCGCAGTTCTTCACCTTCCTAATGCTGAGACCCTTTAATACGGTGCCTCATGCTGTGGTGGCCTCCAACCACAAAACTATTTTGTTGCTATTTTATAACTCTAGTTTTGCCACTGTTATGAATTTTAATGCAAATATCCAATCTACAGGATACGAAAGTGGTCAGAACCCACAGATTGAGAACCCTACTATAGATGAAAATGTAGCTGTAGTGGCTCAGAATCTAAGGTACTGCATTAGTCTGAACATGGTCCAAACCCAGGTGTGAGTGGGCCAGGCTCTGGGAGAAAGTTACCAGTAGGCATATTCAGGATGCCGTTGGTAGGATTAAATGGAAACCAGTGTGGCTTTAGGACTGAAATCCTTATTTCTTGAAGAATCCTGTTTTCTGTTTGTTGATATCTTCAGTGACTCGTGGAAGCCTCCATTTCCAAACCCACTGTTAGCAAGGCAAGTATCCACTTTAGTTATCTTTGCCTCTTCTATATCTCACTGACTTCTTATTGTAAGTGCTGACACAAACACCCTGGGCTAGAGTTTGTGTCTCCTAGTAACATCAGAAGCTACACCTATGAATCCTCACCACCATGACCCTCCAAGGGTGAGGTGAACAAGGAGAGACATGCCGGTGTAGATACAGGAAATCCCCATGAGGCCTCAACAATACACAAAGAACTATAGGCAACTGAGCAAAACTGAGAGTCGGAGGGGTGATCTTCCCCAAGAAAGAGCACCAACTGGTTGTTCAGTGTCAAAGGGTCAGCCCAGAATACACACATACAAATAACATTATCCAGACTGAGCATACTGAACTTAGGAATATATATGAATATACAAATACATGTGCAATAACAATTAATGAAGTTTTTAAAGACCATGAACTTGAAGGAGAGTGGGGAGAGGTATATGGGAGAATTTGGAGGAAGAAAAGAGGGTAGAGAAATATGGTAATTATAATCTCAAAAATTTAAAAAAATCTAAAAATCAAATTCCATCTATTTTAAGGTAAAGTCTTTAGCACCTTTAATCAACCTTCAGCTTTCGTTTGTGTAAGGTACCATGTTCCCAACGTGCCATCATAGTAAGTTCACCATGGATTGGTGATGGGATCTACTTAGAATTGGAATTTTGCCAGCCACGGTGCTTCCTGCCTCTTGGCTCTATGGGGACAGTAGGATAGAGTTCTCATGTATGGTCACATCCAGGTTTTTGCATCTCAATTGAGAAACTACAGATTTAGAGATTGGGAGATTCTATCACTTTTCAAGAAAGCAGTAAGCAAACTGTTTAGTAGACACAAGATGAAGAGCTCATCTCTCAGGGGTAGACACTTGTAGAGAACAGTCAGAACCTTACATTCTTAGCACTGTAGCAAGATCTTAAGGGGCAAGTGGCACCCTGTCCCCAGAACTGTGACCTCTAATAGACTCAAAGGCCTCCAGTAACACCACATGACAATGCAGACTTGAAGTTTCACATATGATGGTCATTCTCTGCCACCTGCAAAGCTCTCTTGTAGATGAAAGTTAAGGCAAACATTATCCAAAGCTGACTAATTGGTCACAGGCTTACAATTTCTATCATTTATATAAGTTACTGACTGACAGTAATCATACCACAGTTCTCACAGGTTAGAATGGCAGGTTACAAAAGGAATATAACAGAAATGCACTCACAAGCTATGATATACTGAAGTTTGAATCTTTTTATTTTAAAAAAATATTTATTACTCTTGTGCCTTTGTGTGTGAGAGTGTGTGAGCACATGCTCCTGTGCCATGGTGGACATGTGAAGGTGCCATGGGACATGTGAAGGTGCCATGGTGGACATGTGAAGGTGCCATGGGGGACATGTGAAGCTGCCATGGTGGACATGTGAAGATGCCATGGTGGACATGTGAAGCTGCCATGGTGGACATGCAAAGCTGCCATAGTGTGCATGGGAATATCTGGATATAACTTATAACTTAAGTTCTCTACAATTTTGGCAGATTCTGGGAACTGAGGGCAAGTCTTCAGGTCACCAGATTCACAGGCAAGAACATTTACAGCTGATCTGTCTGGCTGATCCCTCTCTTGATGTCTTAATTTAGATGAATTACTTAGTCTGTAAGAGGTGTTGTTTGGTCATTTGGATACAATAATAGCCTACAGATTTCCTGGGAGAATTGCAGGAGCTAATTTCTATAATGCTCCTAGCACTGTTTATTATGCACATTTAAATCCATATGTTAAATATTACACACATGTCTCACAAATGTTTCTCTGCCATCTTCTCCTCTTCTGAACTCACAATATATTCAAATAGGAGGTGATGAAACCCTGGGCATTTCCCCCATCCTAATATGCAGTACACCAGAGTGAATACTGATTCAGGAGAAATTACAGTTCCTTTTGGGGTTCTTAGTCTCATTACTAAAAGAATTTAGGAGTGAACTCAAACAGAAACTCAAAGACAATTTTATTAGAGTTTGAAGAAAAAAAAATCCAGGACAAGCAAGCTATGACCTTCAGGCATGGGTCAGCAAAGACTGAAGTGGGGTGGAATACCCATGCCTCGTAAGTTGTAATGAGAGGTGGACAGATAGCAGACGAGCAGCCACATGGCAGGGACACAGGCTAAAAGCAAGAGTAATGAAGACCAAAATGTTGAAGAGAAAAATCCAAAGCGTTAAGGAAAGTATGTTTCTAATAGAGATAGAACATAATGAGAAATTACATAGCCCCGTGACCCTGCAAGCTACGGTACCAGGGGCAAGGATTCTTAGAGGGAAACTACAGTATCTCAATAAAGAAGTAATTATTCCACCCAACTGTTTAGCAGGCTGAAGATGAGGCCTCTTCCTAGATGATCCCTTGGCCAGAAGCAGAACCTCCACTAACTGGAATGTTAGGTTGTCACCCAGGCGGACATTCTATTGTCTTCACCCAGAGTTTTTCTTCTCTCACAAAACAACAAAAAGCAGGAGGCCGGCACTGGGATAACTGTTCGTCTGTAAGAGGCCTGAGAAAGCTGCTTGATTCACCACTCTTGGAACTCTGGGATGGTTTTTCAGGGCAGTTATGAAGGGCAAAAGGCCCTGAAGGCCACCTGCCCCAGTGTACTCCCTTCTTTAAAATCCAAAAGCCTTCAAGAACATTATACGATGTTGTCTCTGGTATAGTAGCTTTGCTGTGGTTGCATTTTTTAAAGGTTCTTCTAAGAGCTTCCCAGTGCAGGCTTCAAATCTTCAGTATAAAATACATTTATAAAACTATGTGGTTGTGTGTGTCTGACTTGCATGTTGGGTTCTCCCCGAGACCACAGGAACACCTACCCTCATGGGTTCCAGTCATCCAGAAGCCACATCATGGAAGCCAGAGGGCTTGCTTCATTGGGTTACTATCCGCAGTTCTTTGAGATGCTCAGAAGCTGTAGGCTCCCTTAACCCTGCCCTGAGGTTGGTTTTTTGTTAAATCTACTTTCTTTTTGCTATAAATAAAGTGTACCTTTGCTACATATTAGTGTTCTGGCTGGTGTTGGCAATAGGCAGCGTTAAAAAAATAATAAAAATATTGCCAATTTAACATCAAGCAGAGGTAAATTTTAAAATAACTGAGCATTCTGAGAAAGCTGCGTTTTGTTTTTCTAACCCGGACACTGAAGTCTGCAAGGAGTGCACCACACCCTCAGAGGCTTCCTCAGCCTCACAGACGACCCAGTGTGTGGTCAAGACCTGTAGACTCACAGTTGAAAGTTCATACTTGGGATTAGGCTGAAGCCCTCCTCTGGCCAGTGTTCCAAACTGTCATTCTCTGGAACGTGTACCGGGGCAGGGACGTGTAATCTCCACACATTTTTCCAGTCTCAAGGATTCCGAGTTTTAAACAAATATTAATGCTTCCATTTCTTTGCTATGGAAAGACTCAGGAGAAGCTTTAGGAGTCTTGCCCACAAATTTCATGGTGAGAGAGAAGTAACTACCTGACCAGCAGACAGAGACAGCCAAAGGCACACCAAACCACACAGTGAAAGCTCCATTTGCCAGAACTGTGGCTGAGTTGAAGTGGATTTGGCCCTAAGTATATTAATTCCAGACAGCCGGTGGTCTGAAACAGAAAAGGCAAAAGTAAGCAAACCAATAGGTGAAAGGGATAAGCTTTTTTCCTTCCCCATCCCATTTCATACGGGTTTCCCTCACATGTGCCTCTCATTTTCCCACACAGCAGTCAGAAGAAAAGAAAGAGCGGTGCAGGTGGAGTCACCAAGGTCCTGCTCCTCTGGCCAAAGACATCACATGTCTGGCAAAGCTCTGCAAAGTTTCATGGGTCCTTTGGTCACATGAGAACCCGTGTTCTTCTATGCGACCTGATCCCCTTCCAGTTTCCATTTTACTAAAGCAAACCTATGCGCTCCCCATAGCAAGGCTGTCAACTCCCAGAAACTGCCCTGCAGGTTTTCAAGAGTCAAGCAGAAGTGCTGGCCACATCCACACTTGGCTCTTTTCTTTTGGAAATGTTAAATTTAACTTGGTTTGATCTTTATCTGTTCCACTTGGGCAAGGGAATAAAAACAAAATAATAACCAACCCTTTAAGTCAAGAATTGCACACTCATGACACACTCAAGGCATCTCCCTATTTTAGAGGGAAATAAGGGAGATAAAAACACTGATTTTAAGTTTTGTGGGGTTTTGAAAAGCATATAGAGTTTTCTTTTTAAAGGATGGCATGGAGTGCAGGAGCGCGCCCTCTAGCCGTCTCACTTGGTAATGAACATCATGATAACCAAAACAAAATCCTGTTCCTCCAATGAAAGCTAATGTTTATACAATCTTGAAATAATGCTTTGAACATTAGTAATAAGATTTATGCAGTGTTACTAAACGTCTATTGTTTGGATAAGGATTTTGAAATTTTTTAGGCTAACGTGGAGGAAGACATGACGAGAGAGATAGTGGTGGTGTTTGTGGATAATTCCCAGTGGTAGTGGGAATTATCATTTAAAGCACTAAACTAAGAGTTTTTCTAATGATTTGGGATGAAACTCTATCATCTTTAACAGTACTTGGAAAACCAAGACCCAAAAATTTCATTTCATACTTAATTCATATTAATTGTTGTGAGTTCATCCAGAAAGGCTAAGTTAAAAAAATAATGGGCCGGCCTGAGGTCTGGGTCTGTAGTTTTAACCCTTGGACACCCACAGTGGAAGGACAGAAAAGATGTATGAAAGTTGCCCTACAACTTACACACACACACAAAGCAAGACACATATTTATCACACTTCTCTGGAACTAACATGTTGTACTAATTTACACGGGAATATACTTTTTCTCATATTCCACACACGTGCATTTATGTTTTTATATGTAAAATCTCACAGGGTTTTGTTTTTATCTCTTTTTTCCCCTGTTGCTATGCTAAAATAACTGGGCAAACACAGTTTAAGCGAGAAAGGGTTTGGCTTGCCACTTCAGGTTACAATCCATCAAGGCAGGCTCATCACAGTAGCAAGAACCTGGAGGGAACAGCAAGGAAGTAACGCCTCCGTGCTGGTGCTCAGCCCACTTCCTCCATCCTTAGATGATCCAGGATCCCTGGGCAGCAAATCATGACCCCGACAGTGCTACAGTCTTCCTCCTAAGGAACAGCAAGGAAGTAATGCCTCCGTGCTGGTGCTCAGCCCACTTCCTCCATCCTTAGATGATCCAGGATCCCTGGGCAGCAAATCATGACCCCGACAGTGCTACAGTCTTCCTTCTAAGGAACAGCAAGGAAGTAATGCCTCCGTGCTGGTGCTCAGCCCACTTCCACCATCCTTAGACGATCCAGGATCCCTGGGCAGCAAATCATGACCCCGACAGTGCTACAGTCTTCCTTCTAATGGAAATGATCCCCCACAAATCTCACATGCCGTTCCACCTACACAATCTCTCATTCAGCCTTTGCTCAGGTGATCTTAAATTGTGTCAAAATGACAATATTTATCACTCATTGAAATAAAATGGAAACATTGATATAAATAAGTCTAAATTATTTCAAGATGTATCAAATGTGATAGTCTGTTTTTTTTTTAAATCCCCTGTAAAGTAGGACCCTCACACCGATGTGATGGATGAATCTTTGCTACTTCTAAAGGATGGTCTTCTAAGACCAGGGCTAAGGAGAACCATGATAGACATGCTATAAAGAATAAACTAAACTCAGGATACATTTGCCATTGATAATGATAGACAAAAGTTGTGTTAGTGTTGCTGCAAATTGAGTGTAAAATGTCTCTTTTGTTATGTTTTTGATTATTTAAAATATTTTTACACTTAAACTTATTTTGATCCAAGTCATTCCAGATCCTCTCTTTTACCCAACCCACCCAACCTTTAACTTTTCTCAATAAACAAACAACAAAAAATATAACAATAAGCCCCCCCCCCCATTTTGTCAATGTTTTAGAGAAACTGTCTCTCTCTCAGCGGGCATAAGTAACAGTTGAGTTGTTAACTTTACCCTAATAAGTTTTCATCCATTTCTTCATTCATTCATTCATTCATTCATTCATTCATTCATTCATTCATTCAATTGTCCATTCACTTTTAAGATGTAACAAAAATGTAATGAGATAAAATAAAAAACTACATTGGACCAGCCAAACCAGCCTGAGAAAAAGAGCTCTAAAGCAAATTGGAGAATCAGAGGCCTACTTGTTTGCATACTTAGGAATACTGTAAAAACACAAAACTGGAAGTCATAACATAAATAAGCACCAAGGACTTACTACAGATTTGTACAGTCCCTGTGCATGCTGCCCCAGCATGAGTTTATATGAGCTTTGTCCATGTTGACTTAGAGGGTCTTGTTTTCTTGGTGTCTTCCATCTCTTCTGGCTCTTACGCTCTTTCTACCCTACCTCCTTTCCACAGGGTTCCCTGAGCTCCGAGGGAGGAATTTTATGGAGACATCCCATTTAGGGCTGAGTGTTCCAAGGTCTCTCACTCTCTGTGTAATGTCTGGCTGTGGGTTTCTGCATCTCTTCTCCTCTCTTTAATAACTGAATAAAGCTTCCATCTATGAGGATAGCAGGATAAGATTAGAAGTCATTTATCACTACTGTTTTTTTTCTTTTTTTAAACCAGAACGATTCCATTTTGATTGGTTCAACTATTAAAGGCTAGATTCACAACCAAAACTAAAATGTCCCTCAGAAGGTCTTGTTTTAATGCTTGGTGCCCAGGTAGTGGTGCTCTCCTCCTCCAAAGTTACAGAAATTTTAAGAGGAAAGTCACTGCTGGAAGAAACAGGTCACAGGAGGGAGCGGTTGCCATCAGACGTGTATGCTCCTGGTGCTGTCTACCACACCCTGCTTTCTAGCAAGCCATAAAGTGAGTAGCTGTCAGCTGCCACATGTTGAGTGGTCTGTGTACCTCACCAGGCTTTCCCTGTTATGATGGGCCAAACCCCTGAACCATGAGACACAATAAATCTGACCTCCCTTCACTTGTTTTTGTCAAGTGTTTGGTTACAGTGACATGATCATCAGTACGTGGATAAAAGTTCATTCTTAAGGGGGTTTAAAGAAGAAAATTAATTGTCCCAAAATAATAGGTGTATCATAGAACATTGACGTGAGACAGCAACAAGAACCTTGACAGTGTAAATTCTGTTAAGTGATTTTTAAGGAGTTGTTGTACACAGCTCAAATTGTTCTGAGAGTTCAAACGCATTCACTAACTCAAGGTTCTCAGCTCTCCTGCTGGAAAACCTAGAACTCGACACCTCTACTCTCAGCCATCTAAGGTTCCCTTATTTTATTTCATTTCATGCATGCACTTCTTGCATGTGGAGTGACTGGTGGCATCCCCCATTGTTAGTGGCTATTTAATAAGTGTGTTGCTGTTTTCTCTTAGCCCAACTAGCTAGCAAATAATCTAGACTGGATCATTTTTTTTACTTAACATGCTCTAAAGGCACAACAACTGAGCAGTATTAGTCTATTTTAATCCTCTAATCTGGCTACCTCCCAGTCATTTCATGACTTTCTCTGCTCCAGCTGTTTTCTCACGGTGTCTCCTGGATCCTCTCCCTGTGGCTAGACTCCACTTTCTATTCTGACCCCTCCCCTGGCTGGGAGGAAGGCCTACCCTGTTCTCTCCCCTATTCTCTCCCCTAGAGTCTCCCCTAAAGTCTCCCCTAGTCTTTGCTCTATTCTCAGTAGTTGGCTGGTCAACCTTTATTGACAAATCATAAAAGAATTCAGGAGTAATGTTTCCCTACCTTGAGACAGGAGATACTTAGAATAAGGTTAACAGCCAGATTTGGGGGCACATAAATCAGCAATTGAATTACATAGTGCACAATAGCATTATGTCTACACTTTGAAGCATAGGGTCCTGAGGTAATATATGTCTTCTCCTTCCATCTGCCCATAAAAAGTTTAAATTTCAATGTAGGTTCTTTATGAGTGCCAATATCCTACTCCTCAGAATGATGTCCAACATTTCATGGCTACCTTGAATCGTGAACACCAATTGGACTGTACATTTTTTTTAACAATTTCTAGGATTTGAAGCAGTTCTTCAGCTTGGCTTTGGGATTAAAATTAGACTGCAGTCACATGACAGCCATTTCAGAAGTTATCTACACTTGTATTAACCTCTAGAAAACAAATATGTAGCGTTGCTTCATTTGCCTGTAGCTGTCTAGTCTCACATATGAGATGCCAAGCCCATATGCTGACAATATGTGTCCCATGTCAGCACTTTATTGTATGGTTTGCCATACAATGTTTTCCACCAGCAGACATAAAAGGAGGAAATTCAGTACTCCATCTGAGAAAAACTTAATTCTTCTTTTATTAGTTTTCCATAAGAGATGGAAGAAGCACAAAAAAAAAAAATGTTCCCTGGTGAGGGAGGAAAAATTTGAATTATTTCTCACCAATACATACATAAATTTTTCTCCCTCTGTTGTTTGTTTACATACAGCCAGGCAGCATTCTTTAGTGTCTTTTTTGGCTGCTGTATTTATTGAATTATCTACATTGGTATTTCCTACTAGGGAATAAATTGAAATTTAATTGATTCAGAAATGGCTTATAGAATTCAGGTTACAACACAGAAATCATTAGAGCAGAAAGAGATTTCCCACTTTGTATTAGAATCTGTAATCTTTCCTTTTAATGTCACTTGCTTAGTAAGAGCTAAATTGTATATGTAATAACAATAGGGTTCTTATTTGGGGATCTGATATACAGGACTGCCTTGCTGAATGGGGTTTCAATTTTAATGTTTGAAATTATTAAAACGTCAGAAATGACCATATACTTCCCATAGTGACAGATAGCAATTGTGGCGGGTTACTCCGAACATGTAGATGGAAAGATGCTGATAGGTTCACTCCCAGTCTGGATGCTTTGAGAAAGGCACCCAGAGAAAGTGACTTTGTATGGACCATCCCTGCCAACTTCTAACCAGACCTTCAACTTACTCTCACACTGGGAGATCACTGTTAAGGAAACTTTTTACCTTGCTTAGTCGCTAACAGTAGTTGCATAAAATTATCAAAATTTTCTGATCCACTGTGAGAAAGACAAACAGTTTCTGTTTGGTTTTATGCATCTGACAACAGAAGACTTCCAATGCTTTTAAACTCACGGCCCCTAAGAACCAAATCTGACTTAGGGCCAAAGGGTCCTGTAGCTAGTCAAGAGCTGAGGGAGTAATTTCCTAACCAGCACAGTGACCAACTGTTTGACAGGTCATTTTAGAACAGTTTTGGGTTTTTTGAGGTTGTTTGTTTGTTTGTTTGTTTGATTTTGTAGAAACGCAGTTCCTAATCTTCTAAGGTGACTCCTTGTGAATCCTGAGAAGGCATACATTTCTAACTCAGTTTAGAATACCAAGCCAAGTACAAAACCACTCCTCCTGCTTCAGGAGGTGAGACCACATTTAGACCAAGACACCAGGATTCTCCAGGGCCCTTCGGGTTAGCTTACACATTGGTGAGGGCAGGAGTTCTTGTGCGGCTAAGTTCTGGTAGCCAGCTTCTTAGAACACGTGCCCTAGCTTCTAACTTGATATTTGACACTGAAATCACTAGAGTTGATATTTTAGATTTTTGATATTTTATGATGCCTGTACTGTAAAGTAACAGTAACTTTTATTCAGTCTCTAATTTTGGGATTCTTTCCGAGTTTTTGTCCAATCAAGTCTAACATAATAGTATTTTAAACATGGCACAGTACATTCAGATGGGGTAGGGTTTTCATTTATATAAGTTTATTATTCATCAGACTGATTATTCTGGACGTGCGTATCAAAGTAAGCTGACATGCAGGTATATCCCTGGGCCTTGGGGAAAATTAAATAAAATGTTTAAATGTTGGCCTGCAGCAAGGAAAAATAGAGAAACTATTTTTAAATTATTTAAACCCTCTTTTAAATTCGTCTCTGTTTTCTGTGCTCAATTGATCAATAGATATGAAAGGAATGTTTCACTACTGATTTGAAGATTACTTTCTGTGTCTCCTTAATTCCACCACGCATGTCTAAAATACATGATTTAATTAAGTCAAGCTACATTTTTTCATAGATATTTTCTAGAAATGTTTTGAAGCTCCACCCCAGCTCAGATGTCAGAATCAGTGTTTAGAAACAATGTTCTTCTCCCGATTATCTATAAGCAGCAAGATCGGACAGTGTGGAAAATTTCATCAACTGTAAAAATTTTTAGCTCAAAACGCAGAAATCCTGCTATTTTGTCAAAATAAAATGCATAGAAATATATAATTTTATAAATAAAAATTATAAATATAAAATATTAAAAAGCCTTGGGAAGATGTCATTTTATAAGAATGATACAGGAGAGTAGGTATGGGTAGAGAGGCTAGTGTAAGGCGAAAACTCAGGAAGGAGATTATTTGCTAGAGAAAAAAATGTGGCAAGTGACTGAGACACCTGAACAACCAAGGGAAATGTATATACATATAAAATTGCATATCAACACACAAATGCAGAATATTGAGTTTACCTTACAATAGCTATTTTTATTTTAATTGTTAATTTTAGAATGGGCCGTGCTGAGTAGCCCTCATTAGCCTGGAACTCACTCTGAAACCAAGCTTAGTTTAGATTTGTGCCAATCATCCTGCCTGTGCTTGGACAACTGGAATTCACCATCATGCCTGACCTTGAATACATTTTAATGAGATGGAGCTTAGCAATTGTTTTGAACAGTTAAACTTTATTTGTGACAAAGTGCAGCAAATGCTTCAACAAGAAGTCTCCCATACGAGACGGCAGACATCCTCTAGCCAGGAGCTGACTGGCTTCTCATCCTAGCTCCTCCTTTCACTTCTCTGACTATTATCAGACTAGTCAGTCAACGATATGTCTTGGTTTTATTTTCTCCCCCCCCCCGAGAGAAAACAAAGGACGATAGCTCTAGGTAATCTAATTCATTCACGTAGTAAGCAAAAGGGCGATGCAGTCAGAAACATCCTAAGATACTATGTAAGAAAGGGTAAAATTAATCATAAATATTTTGTATGAAATGAATCTCATCAGGAAAATCATAACTGAGTAAACCAGTGAGGTTTAATCTATGAAGAGCAACACAGTGGGCAATTGAATATTAACTTCAAGTTACCCACATAATGCCACTGAACACAAATCATGAGTGATGAACAAGCAATTCTCTATGACATAAAGACACGTGTGCACTATCACATTACATGCAGCAGACGTAATCTCAAGTATGCATAATAGCTGTTACGTAGTAAAAATGGTTGGAAGAGACTTTGATTATGTATTGTTTTGTAAACAGTGTATGTGTTACCACATATATAATCCAATGTAATTAGTTATTTAAGACTAACTATGTTGTCTTTGTTACTGTTCTATGGCTGTGATGAGACAACTGGCAACAATAAAAGAAAGAATTTAACTGGGGGCTTGCTCACAGAGGGTGCGTTCATAATCACTAGGCAGGCAGGCAGGCATGGTGCTGGAACAGTAGCTGAGAGGTTAAATCTCATCTTAGAAAGAGAGAGAGAGATACAGCGAGAGGGAGGGAGGGAGGGAGGGAGGGAGGGAGGGGGAGAGGGAGGGGGAGGGAAGGGGGGAAGGAAGGAGGGAGGGAGG
>NW_021604633.1:8371199-8403691 GCF_004785775.1 Grammomys surdaster | reverse complement strand
GTTAGAGAGAGAGAGAGAGAGAGAGAGAGAGAGAGAGAGAGAGAGAGAGAGAGAGAACAAGACTGACAAGACTGAGCCTGGTATAGGTTTTGAAATCTCAAAGCCCAGCCCTAGTGACACAGCTCCTCCAAGAGGCCACACCTCCCCCAACAAGACCACATCTCCTCCAACAACCTTTCTCAAAAAGTCCTAACAACTGTAGAACAAGCATCCAAATACATAACCCTATTGTGTTTATTCTCATCTAAACCACCACGTGTTTATTACTTAGGTTAGAAAACTACTAAAATATAGACATGAACTCTTGAGTCAGTATGAGACACTTCTGGCCGATCACTAGATTTCGGTCCTTCTCAATACCAAATTGTCCACTGTCACCTTCAATAATTTAATGGAAATTAAATCTCAGAAAGGACATGAATAAAGTTGAACGTACTGATTAGTTAGAAAGCTTAAAGAGTGAACTAGGCCGGCAATTTTGAAATTCACAAGTGTTCTAGGCTTGAGTGAAATATATAAATATACCTATAGGAAAAGGGAAGTGATTTTCTCAGTCTTGAAGTTACAAATATTAAAATGGGGGAAACTAACATATCTCCATATTAGACTAGTATCTAACTATTCTAGCTAATGCTTTTGGAAGTGGGATCATTTTCCTAATTTATATCTCTTTTAATATTTCATCAGCTCCTGGGAACAAATTATTTTTGTGTGTTGTTTTCAGTTTCAATGATTTAATTGAAACTTGCTATTCCTGACAGACTTTAGGATATTTCTTCACATCAGAGCATACTATGTATAGAAAACTTATATCTCCTTAATTATTTACTTATCCAGTTACATACATGTATATACAATGTGTTGTGTTTGTGCTTGCCCCTTCTTGTAGCAGGTATGAGGTCTCCATGCTCACAGATGAGCATAGAGAGCCAGAATTGCTAAACACGCAGGCTCTTCTCTTCAATGGGAGAAACAGACCCAAAAGGCTGGAGATGCTTAATAGTCTGGTGGGTTTTGCTATTCTGTAAAGCTAGACCTCAGCCGAATCCTTTTTATACTGAACACTATTTCTCAGTCAATAAAACCCATACTAATGAAAGAGGTGCCACGTACTTTATAAAAGAATTTGCTATTGTGCTTATTACAAACCCTTCCTCCCTAGGCCTTTATCCTGAACATTTTCTCAGTCAATAGAATATACGTTCTTGTGGCAGAGGTCCCAGGTACTTGCCAAAATACATACTCTTTGCAAACAGTTCTTATGTAGTCCTGCCTTAAGCTTTATTATAATAATTGTCACAAGGAAACTTTTCTGAAAGTTTTACAGTGTTTAAATATGTAAAAAAAATAAAGAAAGAAATAAGCCTCTCGGGGTCAGACTCCAGAAGTTTGAACCAGCCGGGATAACTATGATGTTCTTGCTTCTCAAAGTTTGTTTCCACCTTCTTCTGGAGCTGTGACACCTGCGGAAAGCCCCACCCCTCCCAGGCCCTTCTTCATGGGTAGACCCCTCCTACTTTCATGTCTTTTGTTATGTATGGGATTTGTTTATACAAGTAGCCACAGCTATGGTGTGCGTTCATGATTGTCATTGCTAAGTCCTATCCCTGAGAGCACTCTTTGCCTGGCAGACTAGTAGAATAGGATGCAATTACAGGCGGATTTCCGTGTGCCCTGTATTCAAACATGCGGTGTCTTCACCATAGGATCTAGAAGTTTCCTATTTCATTTCTTGTCTGATTTGATTAGAACTTTTGGTACTGTGCTAAATTTTTGTGACAGAGGTATGCACGTTGCCTTTTTCTTGGTCTCAGAAGGAAAGCTTTTAGTTTTTTATTATTGAGTATGATGTTATTTATAAGTACATAACACATGACAATACCTGTATAGAGGTACTTCTTTATATAACTAAATGGTTTACACTATAACTAAGTGTTTACACTCTGAAAGGCTGTTAATTTTTTTTTTTACCAAATGTTCGTGTAGAAAATAAAGAAATGACTAGTCAAAAGATACAAAAATGTCCGCAATTAGGATAGAGATAGGTATGATAAATTTGTTAATTTGATTATTATCATTATTCTCCTTTCCTACTCCCATATATAAATATATATAATGTATAATTATATACAATGCAACATAGATATGTATATATATACACACATATATATGCATGTGTATATATATATATACACTGTTTACCTAGAACATTTAATCTCTGTCAAATGTCCCAAAATTAAAAAAACAGAAAAAATAAAAAATAAAAGGAGCTCCTAGACCTAATAAAATGTGCAAAGTCAAAAGGCCATCATATAATTCCATAATTCCACATAGTGAAAATCAAAAATTAGAACTTCATACAAAAGATCTAGTAAAATAACACTGTTTACCTTAAAAGATGGCCATATGAAATGCTACTGGCATATGGAACAATGACAATATTCACACACACACACATACACACACACACATACACACACACATACACACACATACACACACACACACATACACACACATACACACACACATACACACACACATACACACACACACACACACACACTTAAAAGGACGCCATCTGAGAGGCAGGCGTTTGAAGCATACATACAGAACGATTCCACCCATACAAGAGATTTAAAACATAAAGCCATCTAATATGTCCATGCTGCATGGATAACATGATTAGAACTGGACACACGAGGGCATTAAGAGTCCTGAGAACATGTGTGATCTGGATGCTGTTTGTCTGTTTTTTAGTATGCACAGTTTATAAAAATATATTAAGTCATATATACTTGAGATAGGTGCAGTTATCTTTAAGTCTGCTATAGTTCAGTGTACTTTTAGTTTAGAAGGAATTAAATTAAATTCTTGTTCTACCCTGACTTACAAGGGTAAAAACAGTTGAGGAGGAGAGAGAGAGAGAGAGAGAGAGAGAGAGAGAGAGAGAGAGAGAGAGAATATTGTCAGCATCTAGCTTTTATTTTATCCTGGTTAAAGGAAAAGCAAACAAAAAGCTGAGTAGTATGTGACTGTAAAGATGGTCAAAATTAACAACACAAACATTTTCCAGCAAGGCTTTTGATATTCTCTGCATGCAAGGTAATGGACAAGTCCTAATGGAACCCTTTGAAGGCTGCAAAAAGTCGGGCTCACTGCTGGAGCACTTAGCTTCCGTGACCTTTATCACAGGCTCTCCAGACACTCCACAGAACACTGTGGTGTTTTCTGAAAGCAACTGCCACACGAGGTCAGAAATCCAG
Source organism: Grammomys surdaster (assembly GCF_004785775.1). NCBI lineage: Eukaryota > Metazoa > Chordata > Mammalia > Rodentia > Muridae > Grammomys > Grammomys surdaster. Next base: position 8,400,425 of record NW_021604633.1, on the reverse strand, counting down.
TCAGAAGCTGAACTCTAACCTGTAAGTTTCAGTGTGAGTTAAACAAGAGAATTTTTAACGAGAAAAATGCTGACCTTAGGATGTTAGCAAACTATCCATCCATATTTTTAAAAACTGAAACTACATAGCTATAGAAATCTGTTTCATACTTCATATTCTTTGCCCCTCCCAAAAAAATAACTGAATGTTATCCACTGTCTCACTTGAAGCTATTTCAAATATACATAAGCTCTCAATATACCTAATATTTTGTTAACATTTATAAAGTTTTAGGTCATTTTTACCCCTTTTTAAAATCAGTATAAAATGTCTAAGTGAAAGCATTTTACGATGATTACAGACTTTTAAAAGTTCTATGTCACTGAAATTTAAGTCTTATAAAACGTCAGAATAAACAGACTCAGGTGAATCATTCAGTATACAATTGATCTCAGCTCAGCAGAGGTAAAACACTTGTGTTTGGAATGTTGAAAAGTTAGTTGTGCAGGAAACAATAGTGAGAACTACTCAGCAGTACGTAGTACTTCCTATGTGGCAGGCACAGATAAGAAGAGATTCATCCATTCAGTATTCAGGCAGCCTTTGTTTTAGCAGGAGCTTACGTAAAAGAGGAGACGGACATCCAACCCAAAAATGTTTTGGCTTAGGGCTCTTGTTTTGTTTGTTGTTGTTGTTGTTGTTTTATAAGAAGCCATGATGAGTATTGCTATGAGTAAATTATAAGTATTTATAATATTAGACATGTTATCTATTAAGTATAACACATATTAAGTGGTATACATACACATATATTCTATGTCTTCTATATGTTCTCTATATTAGTGTGTTTCCTTGTTTCTACTCATGGAGAATCTTTTTAATTATATTTGTTTATATTTAGAATCATAAACAACACATCAAAACCTATAATAAGTATTGAAAAGTCAATATTCAAACCTGACTAAAACACACCATGGCAAAGAAGATGCAATTAAAAGTGATAACTGAATAAAACTGTACAGTACAATTTGAATAAGGAATGCACGAAGGCAACATGAAGAAGCTTGGAAACCTGAAATAGCAAATTCTAAGAAGATTATATTTGAAGACCCACTGTGTCTGATAAAAACATTAAATGAGTAAAAGTGGAACTGTGGAAAACAGGCTGTTCTCGGTGATTTCAGGATGTTTTTAAAAGTCACTCTCTTGCAGTTTCAATGAAAAACAGAAAATAATTTCAGGAGCGTGTCAGAGTTCACGGGAAATTAGAACGTGATGTATCCGAGGAATAAAAACTATTGGAAAACCTTCCATCACCAGCAAAAGCTTGCAGTTTTTAACTCTCAATCCTTCTAGGAAAAAAATTAAATAGGTGAAAATTAAATATGTATCTAACTCAAAAAAAGATAAAACAATCCAGAAGAATACAACAAACAAAAATGCTAGAGTAGCTGCAAGCAGTAAGAAAAATAAACAGGAAATTAATGGTAAGCTGAAAATCATTTGATGGTTAATTGTATAGATAAACCAAAGTAATGTAAAAACAAAAACAAAAACAAAAACAAAGAATAATAGAAACTGCAAATATCTGTGCCAGTATATGTTCACCAGTGAGCACAGGTGAGGGAAGAGGCCAGGATCTGTGGATTCCTGCAGCTAGAGTTATAGGTGGTTAGAAGCTGTCTGTTATGTGTTTCCTGAACGGAACTCAGTTCCTACACAAGAACAGCCTGCGCATGCTCTTAACTGCTGAGCAGACCCTCTCTCCCACCCCCACCCCCATTATTAAATAAGGAGCTATATCCTCTTGCAAAGAGTACTCTAGTATGGACCAAACTGTTTGATGTGTGTCCCCAGGGCATCCCGATGCTGTAATGAAAATCGTATTTACTGGTTTTGAGTTTCCTTTAAGAATGGTGCCCGTATTTCTTAGATTTAGTATGTGAACTAAAATAAAAATAAATTGCACTTGTCAGTCAGTGCTTAAAGCAAGGAAAGAATCTTCAGCGTATTTTGACTCTGATGTTTAATAAAATCTGCACCAATAAAAGGACACAATGATTCAAATGTACTCTATACGGATACGCAATAGTTACTGAATTTTATCTTTGAAACAACCTTCTAACGCAGGGGCAGGGGCCCATGAAATTTCTGACAGTCACATTTCTCTTATTGGATGAAAAAAAGCAAGATTACTTTTTTTTTTTTTTTCTGAATGCCTCTGGCCGCTCCTAGAGATAAATCACACTGAACACACAAACCACCTTTCAATAGGGTAGAGTTTATTTGTGTTTTATTATTTATCAAACAGTAACTGAGGAATTTATGAATAATAAAACAGTTCTCAAAATAAATGAGGGATTCCTTTCACTCAGTTATTAATTATAAATCCTAAACTGGGCTCTTTGGTCGGTTGCGAGATTGCTCAGAATGAACGGTACAGAGTGCGGGCCCTGCTGTGTGGGTAAACTGATGACTCACTTCCAATATTAGGTTGAGCCAGGCACTCGAACTCTGCCAAGTCAGCTCCACGGGGAGTCCCACTTCAGCCCACTCACGTTTCCTAATAACGTGTTCTGTTTCAACGCAGCTCAAGCCGGCCCTGCTCCCCGTGGCATTTTGATGTGAAAATGAAGGCAGCGCGTACAATAATGGATTGTGGAGATTTTTTTAGGATAAGATTTTTTAAAGCAGCGGGTTGAAAGGCCGTGGTGGATATTATGACAGTGGCACACAGTCGTGACCTAATGAAAATTAGAAATGATTCATCGTTAGTATCTTTTTTTTGGGGGGTGGGGAGGTTGGGTTTTGGTTTGTTACAAAATGACTCCACCTGCTCTAAGAGGAAGATAAATTTGCTGTTATTCTGAGCAGGAGGAAGATGCTGGCAGGGAGGAGGGGCACTTATACCCATACCCTTGTAAAAAAAAAATAGGAGTCTGAAGCAGGTTTAATTTATAAACCTGAGGGCAAAGAAGTTCCAAGTGACGCTGACCATGCGTTGCTGTGTTTTGACGTTAGGGATTTAAGCTATCAGGCTGGTTGAGATTTTTACGACCCCTTTAGACATGTTTATTTGAAATCTCCCTGGCTTTCCTTGGTGAACTTTAGACACGCAAAAGAACCCCAGGGCACAGACTCACCTCTGGCAGATTTGTTTCCCATTTTTCTGCTCTCAGACCTCCAGCTCCACCACCATGGCTACCCAGATCAAAAGACTCGTGTTTATTGTCCAGGCCCCATGGTGGAAAATAGATCTCTGCATAAGCCCTGCATTGGGTTTCCTGCCTCGAGAAGACAAAATCCTTTCTGTTTAGAAACAAAGATTGTTCTTAGAGAGTCCTGGCCTTGCCTGAGAAGCTGTCCTGCCTAGCTGCTGGCAAACCCAGCACTGTTTCTAAATTAGGGTGGGGGAAAGGCATTGCTTTGGTTTGGGGTCTTTAATATTGCATCCCCCTGCTTAGCCATGATAGCTTTGGAGTCCTTTAGGAAAGTCATTCAGATTTCTGGGCACCTTGTTCTTCCTGAGACTGAAAGAAGCAAAAGAGTGAAGAGAGTAGGTGATTTGAATGTGCTAGCTGGATGTTGAGGGGTCAGCCACACATCAGTCTCATCCCTTTCTAGGTTTCTCCTTCATGATGCTGCAGGTGCTTATTCAGGGTATTAAGGAAAGTCCTTTATCTGAGCAGACCCTGAATTAGTGCAGCCCCATGGGGCGTAGGGTGTTACTCAGCAGCAGGGATTCAATTACCAAGGTCAACACAGATGTACCTAAGTCCTCTGTGAACCCATTTCATCCTAAAAAGTCCACATGCGGCCACAGAGGGTTTTCTTAAAATCAGAATCCGTCTCAGCAACACAAACTTGTGAAAAGCTACAAGAATAGGCTGTTTCTGCCAAGGGCTTGAAGTGATTTAAGAATCTGTATGATAAAGCTTAAAAATCAGAAGGGACGATCTACGGACTAGAAAAACTCTCTTATACAATGCCTGTGATGAAGAATTCAAAGCCTAAATATTTTAGAAATTCACCCAACTCAGTAACACGATAAACAGCTTGGATAAATGACAAAAGACTCTCATTTTTCCAAAGAGGACAACCAAACCAGTGAATTCATGAAAACCTGCTTGATTTCACTAATGATCAGGGAAATGAAGATCAAAGCCACACTGAGCGGTTTCCTCTGTCTGCTAAGCTAGCTAGGATCTAAACACTAGATGGGTGTTAAGGACGACACGGAGAATGGGGAGTCTTTGTGTAGCATCAAGAGAAACGTAAAGTAGAATATCCATTATGGAAGACCATATTGTGTTCCTCGTGTGACTCATAACGGAATTACCTTACGGCCAGAAATTTTGCTTACTGCTACATCTTCAAGGATGCTGAAAAGATATCTACATCCTAATCCCTGCTCACTACAGAATTATCCACAAAAGCCAAGACATGGAGTCAATCCAAGGATCCCTCAGCAGATGGAATGGATTAAGGAAATGTGCTATTTTTGGATGATGCAATGTTAGTCAACTTAAAAAAAATTTTTTTGAACATTCTCAACAACTGAGATGAAACTGGGGAACATTATGCTTCATAAAATAATCCAGTCAAATATTTCATGACCTTGTTTCTGTATAGACTTTTAATAATAATTGAAGTAAATAATTTAAAGTTCATCATTTAGTCCGTTTTTATATACTCCAGGTCTCACAACCTTAGAAGCAGACAGTAGAACGGTGTTTAGTAAAAGCTTCCCAAGGAAGGGCATGGGGATATATTGGCCGGAGGGTAGAGTTTCAGTTAGGCAGGACAAATAACTTCATAAAAAGTACAGCCACTGCAAATTTAGAATTTAAGAGAGTAAATGTTAAATACTCACGCCAACAACTGGATATGGTAATTGAATCCCTAATAACCTTATAAGGTGAAGAGATTTCCTTATGATGATAATTACACAATGCACACACATCCTAACACAACAGTCTGTGTTCACCCTAATGCGTGCAATTTTCCTTCGTTAGTTGTACCTTGACAAAGCGAGGGGGGAATGGGTCCCAAAAGATTAACTATGGTTTTTGGGCAAGAGCATTGCTTCCAGAGTCCTGTATAATAAATTCCATAATAGAGTGGCCACTTCTCAGCCTTTGCTTCCCCTCCTGTCCTTCCTCGTTCCCTTTTTCTTTCCTCCCTCTTCCTATCAACAAACTTTGTTTTATCTCACAAAATAAACCATTGCTCTGCTAGTAAAGGCCTAAAAATAAGTTAACACTTTATAGAATATGCAAATGCCACATACATTCCCATATAATATAAATACGAGTCATAATTTTGAGTGCATTTTAGAATTTTATAATCTAATTCTCCGTTCATTAAGAGCCAACTGCCATTGGTCTCCTTCACTTTTAATCTTTCCTGATTCAGTTTCGTTTGTTTAATGTCCTTTCCCATAGTGGACTGGTCTATGAACACTACTGAGGTAGTAATAGTAAGTATTTTATCTTATCAGGTGTACATGTAAATTTTTGCAATTTACTAAGTATTTTTAAAGAGTCAAATATGTAGGAAAACGAAAATAAAAGCATGTGTAAGGTGTAGCTTACAGGTACACAAACTAGTTCGGGAGGTGAAGCACTTTAGCTTCTTCTCACAGGTACTTATACATATCAATACAAATATGTGTAATTCTCCTAACGGCTGTCTGCCTCAGGATCTAATATTAGTAGATAACAGTGCTTAAGAAACGCCATTCTAACAGTCTAAATATTATTAATAATACAAGGAAAATTTCAGGGTTGTAGTGGAGATGGCACCCACATGGTGCTATCCTGGAGGATATACTGACAGGCTTTTCAGAAAATGGCACAACTAAGCAAATCAAGGTGCCAGGGAAGACCTGGGCAAGCAATGATGCTTTCGGCTCTGGTCTATAAGTAGCAAGTGGTGTGTCCGAAAAGTCATAAAACCGAGAGTGCCCACTAAGACCCAGAGGGACATTGCCGATGAGGGGACGGCTGACGTGCTGAAGCAATGTGGCCCTGTGAACTACTAAAAATGACAATCTGTTTTGTTGAAAAAATAAAATAAAAATATAGCAAAGAAAAGAATGACCTAGACAGAATTTAAGAACAAGTAAGACTGCCAAACATTGTATTATTACCTTGCAAGTGACTAGAAAAGACGAATTCTTGACCTGTGTCTATAGAAACCATTAAAGTGAAGACTAAAGTAGACAAAACTTGCAATGGGAAGGAAGGTTGAAGCAGGAAGATTGTGAGCTGAAGGCCAAATTGGGTACCTCATGAGTTTGGTGCCAATGTATACTACATAGTGAAATCTTGCTTCAAAAATAAATAATTCCTTAAGAAAACCATGGGCAGATACGTTGATTTATTGTAGGCTGAGTCAGGAAAATCTGAATTCAAAACCAGCCTAGCCTACATAGCAAGAGCAACAAAACTAAGGACTGGGGGAGGGAGTGCATTTAAAAACCAAATATATAAATATGCATAGGATCCTGTAACAAAGAAGACTCACTATGTGCAACAGGATGACTTGAAGAAGGAAAGCCAACCACAGACAAAAGTAAAATTCCAAATGATGCACCCCCTTTTAAATGAGTGTAAACGTCTATTTCACATAATGAGCTGTGTATGCAGCAGTGTTCCACTTGAGTGGTTAAAAGCTGAGACATTCTAGTAAATTGTCAAGTTTGTGAATATGAAGAAAACTCCACTGAGCATAGCACAGTGACATAGAAACTTAAGATGATCATCAGACTTCTAACATACCAAGAGGAAATGCTTCAGACTGAGGAAAGGAAAAATGAAGCACCAGAATGATGGACCCACACAAACCCCCCAAGCATGAAGACTATAAACTAATTTTTGTGAACATGGAAGAATTCAGAAATTATTGCTCCCATGAGTATTTCCTGAAAATTCCAATGAATGGACTTCAAACAACAAGACATTTGCAGCTACATGAATAAGTGTTCGGCTCTGTTACATGGGTTTCTAGTGGAATGTATTGCTTATTATTTTAACTCACGGTGACCTCACTGCACTGAAGAAACACTAGAAGCAATTCCTTTACTCATTTCTGCTGTTTTTTACGGAACTGCTGCTCTCCTTCCCACTTCTGTCTTTTTCTGACTTTATTGGCTGAGATTCCATTTAGTGTCTCTATAAGATTCATTTATGAGTTTTCCATATCTTTATGAATTGGACACACTGACCTAAAATTCTGTCTGTGTTGTGACAAATGAAAGGGTTTCCTTCTTTTTTCATGTCTGACTAGTATTCCATTCTACACGTTACCCTATTTCCCATCTTAATCTACTCCGTAATCTTTGGATACTGTGCATAGTGCTGCAAATCATGGCAGCAAAGAGTGTTTGTCTTAAGGATTTATATCTTTTAGACATATACCTGTATTAGAAATGCTGCCTGCATGGAAGAATACTTGTCCCAACACAAAGTAGAACATGATGCAACTAACTCTATCAATCATTCCTTTGAGTTGCTATATGATCCAGTAAATCTACATTTACAGTTTTAAGAAATGCCATACAGCCTACATACAAGCTCTGCTGATTTATACTGCCATAGACAATAAACATAAGTGTTTTTCTCTGTGTCCCTAACAGTATGTGTTATTGGATAATGATTTATTTCTGTTTTGTCTTAATTTTCTTTAATAATAGATACTCTACTTAGAATGCAATAGGGTCTTGTTATGTGTTAGATTTGTATTTCACTGATGAACAGTGAAGCCGAATGTTTTTTCATGCATTTGCTAGCTGTGTGTCTTCATTTTTGAAGTTTCTATTTAGTCTTTTAGCCCATCTTTAAATTATAATGGTTGTTTGGGGGAAGTTCAACTTAGTGAGCTCCTTTTATGCTGTGGATATCATTCCCTTGACAGAGGACATATTTTTCTCATTGTCTTAGTTACTGTTCTATTCTTGCAAAGAGACACCATAACTAAGGCCACTCATAAGAGAAAGCATTTAATTGGGGATGGGACTTGTTTATAGTTTTAGAGGGTTAATCAAAGACCATCATGGCAGGAGACAGACAGGCATTTTGCTGGAGCAATAACTCAGATCCACAGGCAGAAAGAGAAGCGTCTTTGAAACCCAGAGCTCACTCCCAGTCACACACCTCCTCTAACAAGTTTACACCCTGTAATCCTTCCCAAACAGTCCATAAACTAGGAAGTAAGCTTGAAAATATGTGAGCCCATGGGGCCAACCTCATTCCAACTGTTACACTCAGTTCAGTTCTGGGCATTGCTGGGCATTGCCTCTGCTCTTCTGGCTCTTTCTTTTGTGTCACAGAAGATTTTTGTTTGTTTGTTTGATAGAATCTTATTTTGTATCTTGACACTTGTTTCTGTATCTCTGGGTCCTAGCTAAAACAGGTTCATTACCTGGACCAAAGACTTGAAGTTTTTGCACTATTTTTTTCTTGAGTGATTCATAGACTTAGGTTTGCACTTATCATTTTGTCTTTGATCCATTTTAAGATGATTCTATGTATGATGAGAGGAAGAAATTTGGCTACATTCTCCTGAATATGTATATTCCATCTCACCAGTGCCATTTATTGATGACACTTTTTTTCCTCACTGTATGTGCTTGTGCTTTAGTCAAGATCATCTGGCTTTCTGAATATAAATTCATGGAAATTCTGTGTTCCTTATGCTATTCTACTAGTCTGAGTGTCTGTTTTAGAAGCCAGTCCCATGTATAGTCACTGTGGTTTTTCAGTATATTTTGTACTGAAAATTGTGTATTCAGTTACTAGAATCCTTTCAGCCATTCTGCTTGTTGCTTATTTTGCTGGTGTGTTGCTTTCTGTTTTTCTTTTTCCCAGCATCACTAGTTATTTTGCATGTTTTCTGAGCTCTGTACAAATTTTAGGGTTGGTTTCTCTATTTCTTCAAAGAAAGCTGTTGGTATTTTCAGGAGACCCACATTGAATCGATAAGTCACTTTAGTTACTATGGTTATTCTAGCAATATTTCTTCTAATCTATGAGCATGAACCCGAGGCATCTCCATTTATTGAATTCTAAATAAGTTCTCTCATCGGTGTTTTACAATTTTCATTTTACACATCTTTCACTTCTGTCATAATTTCTAAATATTTTTCTATTGTAACTATTTTGAATAGGGTTTATTCATTTTTCATCAAATGTGTAATTCATGTGTAAAATTGAGCCTCTTCTTGTTTGTCAAGTTTGTTCTCTGTGGCCTAGTTATCAGTTCTGTTTTTGGTAACTTATTTAAATGGTTTTCCTGTGGAATCATATTACTTATAGACCTTAAAATATAACTCTTTCCTTTCCAACTCATACATCTTTTCTTTCTTCATTTTTCCTGGCTGTGCTTGCTGAGACTTCCAATTGTATTTTTAAAAGACTGATAAAAGTGTTCATCTTTCTCATACTATGCTCACAAGAACTGTTTTATCTTTTCCCACAGAGCGATTTTGATAGGTTTCACACACAGCCCTTAGTATTTTGGAGTACATCTTTTCTGTGTCTAATTTAGAACCTCCACATACAAGGGGAAATATAATCTGGTCAGTTTGTTTTCTATATCTACCAAAAGGATCCTATAATTTAGTCAGAAATCTCAGTCTGCCATTCTAGAGGAAGAACAAAGGTTCTCTATGTGTAGCTAACAGAAAAACAATAGCCAGAAGCTCCTGAAAGTAGCAGCAGCAGGTGATGAAGAACCCCAAGGCAGTGGTATCAAAGGAGAGTTAACACCAGGCTCTGGTTTAACAGAGAGTTTCAACTAATTAAATGTTAGAATAAATATAAATAGCATTCTCTATGAGACAATATCCAGAAATTTAAAGAATTTTTAAAAAGTCTTCATTTAAGGTTAAGCAAAAATACATTCACTCTCAATTACTAGATATGAATTTCAAAGTAAATGTAAAAATATTCAGGAAAGAGTGATTATAGTAAAATAAATTGGCATATAGTTTGAGACTTTGAAATAATTATATTAAAATTTACAACAAATACGTATAAAAATTCAGAACAAAGTCATGCTTAGGTGGTCTTTTCTCACCCTGGAATGTCTTGGTTTGGTGGGGGAGGACTTTCTACTCTGCACTCTTAGATTCCCATTTCTTTCTCGCTGTGTGAATTGTACATGACTCATTTATATCTTCTACATTGCAGGATCGATTACTTGTAGGGCACTTACTCAGAAAGATGAGGACGTAGGTCAACCAATTAAATCTAAATCTGATGCTCTCTGTTGATACTGCTCCACACCTGTCTTTGAAAATAGCTCTTGTCACTAAGTAGATTGGCACTTTCAAGTAGCAGCATGCACAGTGGAGTCCTTTCCATGCTGAGCTCATGATTTCCTCTGGCCAACGATATAAAAACTAGTCAAATGGACCATCTTGAATTTTTAGAAAGGAGAGAGGGAGGAAGGGAAGGAGGAAGAAAAGAAGGAAGAGAAGGGAGGTGAAAGATAGAATAAGAGATGGAGAAAAAAAGAAGTAAGGAAGGGGATATAAAATTAATGTCATTATTGAACACCCATTTAAAAAAAATATTCTTCTATTTTTCAAAAGCTCCTGGCCCTGAGTGACTCTCTTTGGTCACTGAAATACTAGGTACTGCTTAAAGTTTTAAATGTGAAGCCCTGCATACCAGCTTCATTTGGATAATAGAAACTGGTTAAAACATGGTTATATGTACAGAGATATATAAAATAATTTTGGTCAGTTTTCAGATATTGTACTAAAATATCTGAGAGTAGGTACCGGGGGAAAAATAGAGGATTATTTATTTCACAGTTGTAAAAGAAGAAAGTACTAGAGTGTTGTTGGGCTGTGGTGTGCGTAAGGGCATGGGTCCTGTTGGGCTGAGTTGTGGGTCCCTCGGCTGGGGCCGGGGCTCAAGGAAGCAGAGGTGTGGGGAATTCAACTGAGTTCACTAAGCTGCAGGGCTCCACTCAGGGCTGGAGAGAATACAGTCTGAGACCCCGTGGTGGGACCGGAGCTCTTGGATCCCCAGGCCAGGAGGCGGCCAGAGACTGACTGGTCTCAAGCCCTTGGGCTCTCAGGCACCACTGAGAGGTTTCGGAAGGACCTAGACAGGGAGTATAGGCTGGATCGATCCGCAGCAGAAGGGGGGAGGAGGAAAAGCTCTGGCAGTGCCCTGCAAGGGGAAGGGGCTCTTGGTCACTGCAACTCATCAGACAGTGGCTCGGTAGTTGAAGACCTTCTCCATGGTTCCCCACGGCAGGCCCCAAAGAAGAGAGGTAGTCCAGGTCTTAAGATATGGTCTTAAGATCTTTATTGTCATGGTGGAAAAAATGGATGAAGCTATACCCCATGTTCTCAGGGTGGGCCTGAGGTTAAATACCTTTTGCAAATAGGAGAGTCTGGGAAGGAACTCTTAATTGGCTACGCCCTCTGGCCTTTAGGTATCTCGTGAATATGGAGACGTCTTAAGGCTCTGTGGCCTGTAATCATGCCCTCTACCTGTGCTAAGTGACCAATGGCCACAAACGTCTCTTTGGGAGGGGCTGTAGAGGGCTGTGGCTATGTGAAAGCAACCAGGGGTCCCAGGAGCAAAGCCAAACTCCTACCGTCCCTGAGGGTCTCCAGGGTTCAAAACCAGCTCAACCAGGTACCCAGCTGCCCCTCACAGCCCACTGCCCCACAGAGTATAGAATGAACACCCATTAGGCATTTTGGAAGAGTTTCTTATATTACACTGTGGTTGATGTCATCACTGAGAAGGAAGCATGCGTACTTACTGTATTGTGTCTTCTAATAAAACCATCAAAGCCGTAATGGAGGTGCCTCCCCCAAAACTTCATCTCATCTATTTTTCCCGAAGGCCTAACCTTCAAATAACACTAACAATTTGGGAATTAGGTCTCTAACGCATGAACCCAAGAGGAGACAGACATTCAACCACAGCATTTCAAATGTTAGAATCAAAAACATTTCTAAATTTGGGTCACGTAATTGATCAAAAAAGAATATTCAAAGGTAAGTTAGTCATAAAATGACTCTTTGGCTGGCGGGCTCAGTAGCTAAAGTATTTGTTGTATATACCTGAAGACCTGAGCTCAAATCCTGAGGACCCTACTCCAAATAACAAGAAGGCAAAGATCAACATTACAAGTTGTCTCTGACTTCTACACATGGACTGTGGCATACACACACCTCCCCCATGCATGTCCACATAACATACACACACATCATGCACACAAAGAGAAAGTACCCTTTATGTGCACTAGGTCATGCTGCTTGCTACCTATTATATTCTTACAGAAAGAGGATGTTTGTTACAGATTGGTGCAGTGACTGGACGTTTTACAGTTAGAAATTAAAATAGAGAACTATATGGACATGGTTAGCTAACGCTAGAAGTCTTGAGAGAAAAGGAGCCTTTATGAGTAGACTCTATGTATTATACAGCCTAGAAGAACCAACATGTATATCCATAAGAGAGGAGACCATTAGGTGTGTCCCACCCATGCCCACTGAGCTACAGGTAGCCAAGATAGTGATGAATGTAGCCCCATACAAAACTTTATACTAACACAAAACCTTAAACTATTTTTGTGTATTTTTTTTTATAAAAACACATCAGCACAGTTCTTGAGTGTGAACTTTGTACATAACATCAAATCACAATGTCAAAAGGTTGGGGGCTCCTGCCAGTGTTTTTTTTTTTTTAAATCTAAAATGGATCCATCATTTATTATCCCCTTTCACTACAGTTCATGGCTCTGTGTCTCTTTTGTCCTCGTTACATGTTTATTAAGAAAATTCCTGAGAGTGATTTGTCTGTGCCACTCTTGCAAGATGGTGAGAGCTTAAAGAAGCATGCATCATAATTATAGCTCCTGAGAAAGTTACATTTCTCATTGCAAATTTTACAGTTTCTTTCTTGGTATGATTTGGCTTAGCAGTTAACTTGATGTTATAAGCTTGTGCTACAAGTTCTTGTTTTGCAGATTAATTGATTATTCTTCATTGATATACTTGCTTCTTGAATTGCTAGAATCTAGTAAACCCCCACAGTACAGAGGTTTCTATAATGACAATGCTTTGAGTTCAGTAAGACTGACAACTGATTTGGTACAAGTATGTTGAAAGTTCACTACATATCTTCCCAAATGCTTTGAACCCAACGGAGAACAAAACAGACAAGGTTTCACCTTGGTTTCTTGCTGGAATCCTAAGCAATAATTGATGGCGGTGAAATATATCCTAGTAATATTCTTATATCGTCTATGTAGCTATTCAAGTCTATTTAAAACATCCACCTTAGATCTAATGTATCATGTAATATAATTAGTAAGTTGCTTATCTTGGTGTTCATGTTGAGGTGGGAACTGAATAGAATTCTTCAGTGATATCTCATAAGAGGAATACATCATACATGATTGGTCTGAGTACTTACATAAAAGTAAATAACAGCTATACCTATGTATTCAAGCAGGAAACATGATGTTTCTGTTTCATCTGAAGGAATGTCTTACTATAACACACAGTACATTCTTAACATTCTTACAATAGTATTTGCAAATTCCCCATTTTCACAACTGTTCTTGCAACTTCACACTCTATTCCTATGAATTCTGTATCATCATCTCTTTATAGCCTTTCTTTGTCATCTCTTTGTGATTCTATATTTCTATATGTGTGTGTATATATGTGTGTGTGTGTGTGTATGATAATATATATAAATATATATGTATTTTTACGTATATGGCATTTATGTGTGTATGTATGTGTGTGTGTCTGTATCACATAAAGAAGTTATTGAGATTATATATATATATATATATATATATATATATATATATATAAACACATCCATCTGTGGAAGTGTTTTTAAATTAGTCATCTATTTTAATAAGATAGCTTCTTTAAAATAGCAGAACTTTTCTGCAAAAAAAAAGAGAAAATTATTTAGATTTTACCAACATAAAAATTTTCTAAAGGTGGGAGTGTTCTATGCATGCATCAAGGCTTGTACCATATGCTGTATCATTTCTTAAGAGGACACATACTTATCAACAAGTATTTCCAAACAGAGCTGTACTGTGTGCTCTATTCCTTTTCTTATGAGGACAAATACTTATCAGCAAGTAGTTCTAATCAGAGTGTCTTCAGGTCAGACCCCCTCTGAGCACCAACATCATCAACTTGCTAATTATATTACATAATATTTTAGAACTACAGTGCATAGATTAAACACTTTAAATAAAGTCTAAAATGGGGTAATACCCTTCATAAGTATCCATGTATTTAAGAGGTAATTGTAGAAAAGTGGCAATATGGTTTGCCTTTCATGATGAGTCTCAGCTTCCGTTTCCTCCATCTGTTTCTCATGCATTTTTTTTTCAGGATCTGTTCTTAGAAACAGTCTATATTTTAAGTTTTCAAGGCTTCTAAAATGCCCAAGATTCTCATTTTTCTCAATTCCATCTGATAAAGATTTTAACTTCTTAATTCTCTTCAACATTTTCACAAGCACCTCAAACCTAACATCAATAACCCACAACCTCCCAACTCCTTGGGGATTACTGCTACCTTGAAGTTCTTTCCCAGTTGGTAGTGATTTGGAGTGACCCTGGATTTCTCCACACTTATCATCCTCATGGGAAGTTCCAGATCCTCCCCGTTTGCCTGCAAGGTTTCTCCCCTGCCTTTCTTCTCTTTCTTCTTCATTCCTATTATCACTGGCATAGTTCAAGTCCTTACCAGTCTCTCACTGGGATCACTGCAATAATTATTCTCCAACCAGCTGTAACAAAGTTAAGATCACGGTTTACATGCTGTGCTTGCATTTTCACATCAGGGATTCCAAATGTGTGTGGATCTACCTTATTGAACAGGTTGTGGAGCAATTAGAGAATGGCTGATCTCTTACACCAACTGGGGGTGGGGCACAAAATGAGCATTATTGACATGCAGTAGAGCAAAATGCTGTCTGTACCCAACTTACAATTCACAAAATAATGACTAAGAAAACTTTTCTAACAATTCTTCAAGTGTGGACCTTGACGTTCTCTAAGCCCTTCCTCTTCTGCTCAGAGTTCATAAGTAGCCTCCAGTCAGTATGTAACAAAGAGTCATCTCTGTGTCACATCATGTAATACTCTCTACTATCTTTCATTTTTTTCAGAATAAATTTTCAACACCCTTACACACTCTAAGCAACAAAATGTTAGTCTTCTGTGGTTCATGGCAGGAGTTTATCATTTATATCAGTAAAACTTTGCTCACACCTGTCACACTTTCCTAGATGCTCATATTTTTATGGCGCCTCTTTCTCTACCCGTACATTTCAGTATTTATTTATACCAAATATGCAGTAATGTTCCCTCAGTATGTAACCATTTATGTCCAAATAATGTTCCCTGTTCACATGCCAGTCTTCCTCATGAAAGAGTGATCTATTTTAGAAATGGAATATATTCTATTACTCATTATTCAGTTCCTGCATTTTATTGTAGACAATTAATGCACGTGTATAAATTAATTAACCCAGGTTTCTGGTCTTGTTTTCTACCTGTACACGAAGCATACATATCTTTTTGGGTAGAGTCATCATTATGTTTCTCTGTGGGATTATATACTTCTAACAAGAAAAGACTAGACCCTGCAATTGCTAGTACCATATTAAAAAAACAGAGACCTTATATTTTGAGAACTCGATATATCCTTTAAAAACCTTAGAAACATTTCATTTTATATTCCTTCTTCAGACAACGTGTAATCCTTTTGACCTGAAGCACCCTTTAGTGAGTTGAGAACTCTTCAGTGACTGTTATAGTAGCTTTCAATCACATTAACTATGCCTTTCAGTACCATGGTCCTTCCATGGAGAGTTCATCTTGCTCAAGTGCTCCTTTCAAGGTAACAATGAATTAATAATGGAATTCCTTTTCAAATGAATATTGCAGAAAGTTGGTTAAGCTTGAAAACATTGAAAATTTTATAATCCATTTTGTTTTAAAGAGCCACAAGGGTACTACCTCCGTGTTAACCCTTTAGTACAAATCTCAGCAGTTTGGGGGACAGTGAAATGCATGTATATATAAAATGTCATGTTCTACATAGATAGTTATGGAAGTGGCTGGCCAATTGCTGTTATGAATACAGTGGGAGTGATGGGGCAGGCCTCCTCTCTCCCCTCACCTCCTCACACCACACACGCTCACTCTACATCCTCCCTCACCACCAATGACCACCCAGGCACAGTCACACTTGCCTATGGGTAATTCAGTAACACCACACACTCAGGCTGTCTGGGTCATACCCAGTGTGAGCTCATTACTTACTGCTCACATACATTAAATTTTGAAAGCACTCTTTGGATCTGATCCAAGAATGATCTCATCCACACTTAACACCCAGGCCACAGCACAAATGGGCAGGCGAGTGAAGGATCACACTGAAATATAAATCAAAAAGAGATCAATTGGGATGGAAAGCAGGAAGGGGCTTCAGAGCCAATCAGTGGCCATAATTAGCTTCCCAATATAACAACCAGGGTGAGACTTCCTGTGCTTCTGAAGCCTGGCCAGTGGAGAGGAGCATATATCACTGCATAGGATTTTCTTTCCTAAATGGTTAACAAGGACAGCACTGGGAAGAGACGAGCATCAGAGAAAACTAGGGAGGAAGTAAATCCTGAGGGAGAACACCTCCTGTTGCCTGTGAGCAGGAAGGAGATGAGACTATGAAACAGGTTAACCAACACAGGGCAGCTGCCTTGCCAAGGACAGGAGGAAGGTTCTCTCCAGACCACTAAGATTAGGGGTCTCCTTCCAAGGCCTATTTATCTTGCAAGATACTTAGCTAGAGGAATTCAATCAAAAGGAGAAACATAGCATTTAGGGGCATGTTCTAGGCACAAAGCACATAGCTCTTTCTGCAAAGAAATATTCTTCCTCAGAGGCTGCAGTCGTAAATGTTTAGCTAAAATATTCTAACCCAGTGGAAGAAACAATTCTATATGAGAACTGCTTCTGAAAGATGATCTAAGTTATTGTGACTGAGATCTTTTAACTCTTTTATGATTCTCATGAATGAACTTACATTTTTATGACTTTTAGGAAATATTTATTAACTGCTTGAGAATTAGAGATAAAATGACAAACGATGTCTTTTATAGTACACTGAGAAATGTAAACAAAAACAAAATTACATTAAACTGAGATATTGTGAGAGGGAGGCAATATGTGTTTTGAAACCGTAGTAGAAGCCTTAGATTCCATCTAAGGGAAAGAGGAAAATTAGACCTAGTAATCTTGTCTATAAAAGATGGAGAATAAATGAGTAGGCATTATTAAATGAAAAAAAGAAATCAACTGTTTGGCTTTTAAAGTACTCAAGTAGAACTGCCCAGAGCCAAAACAGGGGGAAGAGGATGAGTAAGAGAAAGAGAGAAGAGGTGGGGGAGGGAGTTGGAGGGGAAAAGAGCTAGAACAAGAACACTAGGCACGTAATCCTGAGGATGAACTTCTATGGCTATATTGTAACAATACAAGAAGTATTGTTGAGTCTGGACAAAAGGAATGAAATCTGGTCAGGTCAACGGGCATTTTGGAAGAGAAGTGGGCATATAATTCAACACTTAAACTAGAACAGTGTAGAGAACAAGAGGAGAGGGGCTGTTATTAGTACTTACGCACAGATATGGGTGTGAGTGGAAACATAAGCTGGTTTTATTTACGAAGTACTTTCAGCAAATAAATGGCATGCTGACATTTGCTTTAGTGGACGAAAAATTAGTTTAATGTAGACCAGTTTGCAGAAAAGTGAGGGTCAGCATGGGGCCCGGTAGAGAGCTTTTACATTAAAGTAAGGGTCAGCGTGGGGCCCGGTAGAGACCTTTTACATTAAAGTGAGGGTCAGCGTGGGCCCGGTAGAGAGCTCTTACATTAACTGGGCTGGTTCAACAAGACTAACTAGAAATGATGAGGCAGGAGACTCTGTGCAGAAAAGATAAAATTCAAGGTCCACCTGAGATTGTGTCCTGGGGAGTTAGGAATTGTCTGGAGAGAATTCTGACTTGGGGTGGTGATCTTTGAAGGTATTCATTTTTGTGTCACCGTGAGTTTGAAGGGACTCAGAAATATTCCAGAAACATGATATATAAACATGTCTGTATCACAAACTGGTTATTTGTAAAGAGATTATAAAGGCAATAATAAAATAATTAAACAAAGAAAAAAAACGAATTTCTAGGCCACAACTTGAGGTCTCTAATCATATGATCTAAAAGTTTACCTCCCACAACTTTATATTTTAAAAAAATCTTCCCCTACAAACTGATGTGATGGGAAGTGAAGGCACTGTGAGGAAGTTAGGCCTTGCAATGAGATGACCTCCCTTGTAAGGGAGACCCCAGAAAGCTAGTCAACCTTTCCATCATGTGAATACCCAGTAAACCGTACCATTTATGAGACAGCAAGTACACCTGTCCTACACAGCCAACTGTGTTGGTTTAGGAGATTTCTGAAAAGTAACGTTGCTCATAAGCTATGAGATCTATAGGATTTCAGTAGAACATTCATCATCTAGTGGCTTGGTCTAAAAAGCAAGGTTAGCACAGAAGGCTAGAAAAGAACAACAGAAGGCATAGTCATGGGCAAGCTTCTCAGTAAGACGTCAAGAAAATCTGGACTGATGTGTACTTACCATAAACTCAGTCACTAAGATGCTATATGGCTGTTCCTTCTTCTTGTCTTTTTTTTCTTTTGCACTATTAACTGGCTGATCTTTGTCTTTTGCATTGATTTTTCAAGAACTTTTTATTATTTTATTATCTAATGATCAAAATATAAAATGCAAATGTACATAACAGCAAAAACTGAGACATTTAAAATGGGTCAATTGTTAAACTCTATTTAGAAGCAAACATCTCTTTCCTGGCCTGTATTTTTTTTTCATTTATTTTTGCATTTATTCTTTTATTTTTACTAATTGTATCTGTGCCTACGAACCCACCTACTCTAAACACATATATTTTCTCGTTTTTACATTTGATGGCGGGGGTGGCAGTCTGTAGAAATTGTCTCAAACTCTCAGAACTGATTACTTTCTGAAAAGGAACAGACCTGGATGTGCATGCAGCCTCAGCTCTCCTTAATATTGTGAGCCATGGCAACGGGATACATTCTGTATTTCATATTTGCAATGCGGTTAGTTTCTATTCTAAGTGTTAACAGGGTGTTTTCTTTCGGCTTGCTTCTGTCCTTTGGCTCTTCTTAACCCCACAGTCACTCTGCTTCCCCTGCTGACTCACCAACTCTTGAATTTTGCACTTTATTGAGTCATTTGACCACAGAAAAAAACGTTGGGGAAAAGTCTGATGTTGGTGCATTTGCCAAAACCTTGTGCATCTGGGGATATCTCTGTAATACAATAAAATCATTGGGTCATAACTCACCCTCTGTCAAAACTTAGAAGTTATTTTCTTCACTGTATTATGGGATGTTTATTTTTACAGAAGTGAAATACAACACTTACTAGATCTCACTTCTTTAAAAATACCCTTTCTTCTCCCTGGATGTTGGAGGAATTTCTTAACCTCAAGACTTAACAGTGTACTGAGACGTTTTGTACATGATATGATACTGGTTTTACTTAAAACTTTTCTTGCAATCTCTAGAACTCTAGGCCAGTTTTGTGTGTGATCTAAGTTTTCCTTCCCACATAGTAGAGTACTGTTTCTAAACCATTTGTGTTTGCCTGTATTCTGTAGCCTAGATTTTTAGGCTTCTGTTACTTTATCTTTCCCTGGTTTCTTTTTAATTACATGATGTGTTTTCTCTGTTGTTCTTTCAAGCATCATTTTCTTTTTTGAAATTTATTCTGAAAAGGTGTGGGATTTTCTAGACACATTCCAGTTTGTCTTTGTTTGGCTTTCTTTGATCCTTTTAGAGACGACTAGAATGAGATGGTTTCAGAAACTCTTGCTTGATATGTTCTGCTTTTTCTTTGCTCTGTAGTACAACACGAAGTATTTGCTGAAAGGAAAGGAAAGCAAACATAGGAAGAAGAGAGGAGTAAAACTGGCTAAAACTGAGAATCATCAATTTGTGGGTTTGCCTCAAGGATCATAAATTCCAGCTGGGACAAATAAGAAGTAGCAAAAGAGTTATAATCCAAGCAGTCTACGTTGGTGTGAGAATGTGAATAAGGAACACAGGCAAATGTATGACTAATACTTTTTCTTTTGATGATAATCAGAGATTCATAAATACACAAGGTCAGGGTTTTTCTTCTTTCATCAAAAAGTCTAAAGTAATAACAAACATGACCACATCTTCCCAACAAACTTGTCTGTTCTCTAATATGTTTCTAAATAAATTTACCACCAGGATGAGAAATATCTGCTGAAATTTCCCTTTAAAACTATTTTAATGGTGTGTGTGTGTGTGTGTGTGTGTGTGTACGTGTGTGTACAGTCACATGAATGTGCACATACTTGTGTTTGCTTGCAGAGGTCAGAGAAGGTCTATCATTCTCTATCCCTTGGAGTTAAAATCTCTCAGTGAACCTTGCTGGTTTTCAGCTAGATTATTTAGCAAGATCCAGCAATCCTGTCACCAACCCCCCAAGGTGTATGAGTTTCAGGTACACACAACCATTTTTGGATCTTATTACATGAGTGCTACTTATTCAACTTAGGTCTTCATGTTTATACAGGAAACACGCACTGAGCCATACCTAGCTCTGCACATTTAATTTCTTAAGCAGTCTTAAAGAGTAGATGCTAAATTTCATCACTGCGCTCTGAATATCTTTAATATTAAAATTTGAAATTCAGGTATAATTAAATTAACCTAGAATGGCTTTTAAAATATACAGTTATATTTAAATAGCAGTGGATATATCTCTTACTTATTTTTCTGAGTTTTTGATTTTATATCTAGAAAGAATTTTAAAGACAATTATACTAGCTATACATATGGTTATAAATTTTGATTAAATTGTTCATATTGGAATAACATTACAAAAATGGAGAGTATAAAATTATTACAAGGACTTTAGAAATAAAATTTTGTAGTATTCATACAGAATAGTATATTAATCTATTGAGGTTTTTAGTTATATTTAAAGATTTTCATCAAGTATATAATAAAAATTTATTCAATATGTTATCATATTATATATTTATCCAAGGTAATAATAAAGAGATTTACAGTATTCAAGGGGTCAAATGGTTGGAGAATAAAAGATCAGTAAAGAACACAACAATGAAAAAAATTGACAAGTTGAAATTATGTAAAAGTAACTTTTATTCACCAGATGCTATTGTCATCTCAGAGGCTCACTGCTGAGTAAACTTGCCCTTTCTAGCTCTTTCTGAACTCTGGCTGGCTGGTTTAACTCAGCTGTTCTGGCTCAAACTCCTCTCCAAGATGACTGAGTCAAATTGGCTTATCTCAGCTTCTAACTCAATTGGTCTAGCTGACCTCAAATTAACTCTGGCAATATGTTCTAATATTCTGGCTCCTCATTCTCTGGCTCATTCTGTCTTCACCTGAAACCTGTCTTTGCAAAACTGTATGAGTGAGACTATCTCTGATTTATCTATCTATCTATCTATCTGTCTGTCTGTCTGTCTGTCTGTCTGTCTGTCAGTCTGTCTGTCTGTCTGTCTGTCTGTCTGTCTGTCTGTCTGTCTCTGCTGGCCACTTAAGTCTCCTCTCTTTTCTGTGCTGCTCTCCTGTGAGTTGGGTGTATCTTACTCTGATTCATTCTGTCAAATCTTTCTCTGACTAGTCACTTTGCCTGCCCTTTAATTAGACATCCCTTTCAAACATGGTTACTTTTTCTACAGACTAAATTTTACCTTCATTGTTTGGGATTAAAGGTGTTTACTAAGGGCAGGGTATATCTGTATTCCAGTAGGAGGGATTAAAGGTGTGTCATTCTAGCCAGATCACACAGACCTAGAAGTTCTAGAGCAGTCATGTTGCTGGATTAAAAACCATCTACAAAATTATACCACAGACTTAAATCCAAATAAAATACAGGACAGTGATTTTTTTTCACTAGTAAATTCCCCAAACAAGTGTTCTAATCTTTGTGGAAAATATTGAAAATTAATTGCTTCCATTGTGATAATATCTTGTATATATGTACAGTCTGTTATGGCTACCATACCAAAATACCAAAGGTAAGATGGCTTAAAAAACACTATTTTGGTGGCTCAAAATCCAAAGTCAAGTAGTAGGCCAATGAACTTTCTTGGAAAGACTTCCTTCTTGAT
Source organism: Grammomys surdaster (assembly GCF_004785775.1). NCBI lineage: Eukaryota > Metazoa > Chordata > Mammalia > Rodentia > Muridae > Grammomys > Grammomys surdaster. The sequence goes on along the minus strand of NW_021604633.1, from coordinate 8,378,157 downwards.
TTGTAGATAGCTGCTTTCTCAGCACACCCAGGCCTGTGCATAACAGGAGAAAAAGTGTGTGCTCTCTGTTATTGCTTGCAAAGCCACTAACCATGTCAGACCATGTCCCCAGCCTTATGATCACATTTAACTTTGACTCCATTCTTAGGGCCCTCACCTTTAACGATGACCACACTGGCAATTAGACTACAGTCTCTATCAGGATCCATAAGGTGAGACCACTGAAGACTCCTTGGTTTTATTTTAAAGACGATGCCACTTTGGAGTTATAAATATCCTCAAAGATCACAAATGAGAGCCCATTTAAGCCCATCCCTGTGCTCAAGGACCTCTTTGAAAATCACTGATATTTATTCTACATTGTGCACCTCCTGCAACCCACTATAGTCAAGATGGAAGTGGGGCCCACAATGTATAATGATCAGACGGTGCATTTAGACTCTCCTCTAAATGATTGACAGGAGCACATTGTGCCAGCAGAAGCACATTTGTGACTTTCCACAATGTGAGAACTTATTGACTAACAATAGATTTATACATTTTAATGGTTTTGATAACATAATTTGCTAGATAACCGGACTACCTTGGTAGCCTAGCCAAAGTAAGTACCTAATTTTATTACTATCTTCATTCCTAATATGAACTTTCATATTGTACATCACAAACTACATATTAAATGTATGTCTGTCTATATGCATATATGTGAACTATAAAAATATAATACAGAGCCTGCAGTAGAACTGAAGGTTCATAAATGGTCTCAGAGTCTGTACTGATCAGGTAAGGAAGTAAGCCACGAACCAGTATCTCACAGTACTCACTGAGAGCAGCTCCTGTATTTGGGTCTGAGATTGACAAGGCAAATTTAAGCTGTGAGGGGAAAGACTTTAAGGATCCAGAGCAGGACAGGCAATAAGAAAGGAACAATGGGTTGAATCCAGGTCTAGATGGACCAACAGGCACATGGGCAGCCAGCGGAGTAGGCCATGTATCAATAGCAAGGAACTGAGATAGGCCAAAGCCCTAGGAGCAAAGAAAAGTCCACTAGTCCATGAAGCATGAACCAGCTGCTGGATGATAGATTAATGTGGGCATGCCTTTCCTGTGTCATATGCCCATCCTTTATGGGGCCCAGGAAAGGGAATTCTAACTTTTGTTTGGTCTCATGTGTCCAATAAGCTCTTGTACTTGGTTTTCCTAATATGTTTTAATAAACCCATGCACCCCTACAATCTCAGGTCACTCTACTAAACTTAGATGTTTGCTTGCTCCCCTTTTATTTTTTAGAAATAAATAATTTATATGCCTGTGCTGAATGGGCTGACCTCCCCCACTCCCAGGGGCTACAGTCACTTTTCCTCAGAATGGGTTCAAAGCTACTTATAAAATGAAGTTTCCTATTATAGTGCACAGCATCTCCAAAAAACCTACTATTTTAACTCAAAATAAAGTCTAGCCAGATCTAACAATGACCAAGACTAACAATTATACAGTACAAGAGTCTGGTTGACAAAGTCTAATGTTCTTTCTCCAAAAATATCAGTTACTTTCATAATTAATACAAGTCAATTTTATTTGACTAAGTAACTATTTAGTTTCCTTGACAATATCTTCAATAATTTAACAATCTATTTAACATAATTTATGTTATTGCCTTAGGACATATATTTTTCTTACGTCGACTATAAAGAAACAGTGTATGCAAATGCACTATTTCTACTTCAAGCTTAAAATAGTTTTTAAAAAACTGCCCCAATAATTTTTATAGCTTAGTAACTCTAAATAATTACCATAATACTCTATTTGTCACATGGACTACACTAATTAAACAAAACTCTTAATTTTTTTAGCCTTCTCGGATTACTGAGAGCATTTTCTGTTTGTGTTGATTTTTTAGGTAAATAGATAATTTTACAGACTCTTTTATACTTTCTTTTGTTTAAAGGCAAACATATTTCTTGAATAGACTATTGTAAATGAGTTGTGTTGCAAAGCAAAGTACATAGTAACCTGTTCAATGTCTACGTAACAGCTCACTACTGAACCATTTGCCTAGGGTATTAAAATGACAGATGGAGTGATGTTTATTACACCAGAAAGAAGGGCCTGCCCCTTGTTTTTCTAGAAACCATTGTTTTGTCTTGGATTTACCTCCCAATATGGTTTCCACCGCCTCAGCCCAGGCTTCCTGGATATGTAGTTCACGATTTGCCCACTTCTTGTGTAATATACATCAAACAATGCAGAAGCCGTTGGAGTATATTATTTTTAAAAACAGGTCTGGTACTTTCTTGGCTCTTTAGTAACTGTTATTATTGGAATTTTTACAATTTTGAGGGAATTCAATGGGACCCTACAATTTCCTTGAGTGTAAGATTTCTTCTTTCCTGTGTTTTTATGCCACAAAGCTGAATTTCAAAGAGAAACAGGAGAAACACTCTTCATTGTACAGGGAATAAAAGGGGCTCAGCAAATTCCTAATCTAATTAACGTCTTTAACAACTTAGATAATAAATTGGCTGCAACTGTTCTTGATGCTCAGTGCCACCTTGTTAAGCTCCTTGCCAAGGTGGCTGTAAATCAAAAGAGAAAGCCAAAGGCAGGCGTGTGTGTGTGTGTGTGTGTGTGTGTGTGTGTGCGTGCGTGTGTGTGTTTTGCCTGTTCCAATGTGAGGGAGAGCCTAATGGGTTTACCAACTGCTCATTTAGACTGCTGCTTTTAAAGACTTGTTTAGCATTTCACATTTTGAAAGGAGACCCTTCTCAATGCACAGGATTCTATTTTGACTCAGCTCCTTAAGCCAGAGACTAATAACCTATCCTTATAAATTCTGTGCATTTTTCAGAGAGTAATGAACAATTTAAAATTTATGAAAAAAAGGAATGTGTACTACTCTTTTATACTTGACTGGAAATCTTACAGTACAGTCTAATTTCTTATCAGAGCTTCTTTTGAGATGTTTTTAGGGAATTTAGCTCATTCTGTAATGCTGATAATAGCATTCTCCCAAAAGCTCTGTCTTATATACACTCAGAGGAAGCAAAGTTTTATTTCTTGATTTCAAAATAAACCTTATGCACAACTGAAAGACATATTAAAATGAAACTATTAGTTATCATTTGAATGTAAATACAATTCATTTGAGCAAATTCTCATCTTTCAGATATATGAGTATTATGGTAATCTAAGCTAAAATGGTGGGCATTGTTAACTTGGCATAACCTAGAATCACCATGGAAGAAAGTGTTAACTGGGGCTGTCCACATTGGCATAGTCTGTGGGAGACCTTGACTGTCTTGACTGGTCCAGAAATACTCATCGTAACTGTAGGTGCCCTTCTGGTTGAAGCTCCTACGCACACTTGACCTTCACTGTGGCTGGTGAGTCTGTCTACCCTGTGGTGCCACTGTTAATACCTTTGTTGATACTGGAATCAGCTTCTATGGCCTTCCAACGTGGACAAAACCCAGCAGCTTTCCAGGAATCCTTCTGCCAAAGCACCCAGTCTCTCAGATTCTCCACCTCTGGTGCAAGGCAGCACTGTTGGACTTCTCTAACTGCATCTATAAGGCAATCTAATAGATCCTCTTTCAAACATGTTTTTGTTAACTCTGAAATTTTTCATATATTGTATTTTGATCATGATCATGCCCTTCAACTCTTTCCAGATATAACCCTATTCCACATCTATCCAACTTGGAGTCCTCACTTATGTTTGTTGTTTGTTTATTTGTTTCTATTAAGCCACCAAGTTCAGTTAGTGCTACCTATAGACTCTTGGTGTGTGGCCATTCACTGGAGCTTGACCTACGAGATTCTATAAGAAAAATTAGCTCTCCCTCTCCTGCTAGCCATAAGCCACCACCTCTTCAACCAGGCCGTGGTTGTTTGTGAGACTCAACTCCTATACTGGGGTTTTTGGCTTGTGCTTGTTCAGTTCTTATGCATGCTATCACAGCCACTGAGTTCATATGTGCTACACCCCAGCTGTGGCCAAAACCCGCTGTTCTGTTACAGTCATCCACTGTCTCTGGCCCTCACAATTCCTCATCCATCTCTTCTGAGCAGATCTTTGAGCCTTTGGAGGAAGAGTTGTGATACAGATGTGCAACTTAGGGCTGACCACTCACATGTCTCTTGGTCTCTGAACATGGAGCAATTGTTCTGTGTTAATTGCTGTCCCCTGCAAAAGAAACTTTTCTCTCAAGGTTTGAGAGATATGCCACTAATGAATGTGTATAATGATCAGTGATTAGGAGTCAGTTTAATATATGCCCATTCTATCAGTTCTGTTGTTCTAGAGAACCCTTCTATAATACCTGAGTAAAAATTTTATTTTTTTATCTCTGGTCAAACTAATTTGTAAAATGCCTACATCATGCTTAATCATGTGACTATGACCTAGGAGTTTTGACCAAAGTGTTTTATTTACTGTGTTATGTTATTTAACCAATATATATTACAGAACACAGATTTAAAAGTCTATCAAGGAAGATCTTGGTCCTTATGTAACAAGAATGAGAACTAATTACTTTATATTTTAAAGAATTTTAATTATTGTCACATAATACACAGCATCTAGTAATTTAAATATAAAATAAAAACATTTTCAACTCATCTATGAAATAACAATGAGGGTATTCTGATGCAATCACAGAGGTAGAACATTAAATAAAAACCTAAAAATATTTATTCCAATAATTATTAATAAATTATATATAATATCATTCTTGGATAATAGTTTATATTAACTTAATCATAAGTGTATAAAATAATGATAAACAATGCAAGTGAAGTAAACTTGCCTTTTAATTATATTCATTGTCCTAATAAGAGGCTAGTTTTGGGCAACCTATTTTGAAATATACTTATATAAGCCAATACTAAAACTAAGTAATCGACTATTGTAATTTTAAAATTTGTTTTATTATTATTATTATTATTTTACTTATTCACTTTACATCTGGCTCACTTCCCCCTCTCAGTCACCCCCTACCACAATCCTTCCCTCATGCTACCTTCCCTTCTCCTCTGAGTGGATGGGAGCCCTCTGGGTGTCCCCTCACCTTGGCACATTAATTTTCTGTGAGGCTAGGCACATCCTTTCCCACTAAAGCCAAACAAGGCAGCCTAGCTAGAAGAACATATCCCATATACAGGCAACAACTTTTGGCATAGGCCTCTCCCAATCCAGTTGTTCAGGACCTACATGAAGACCAAGATTCACTTCTCCTGTATATGTGGTTCAGTCTCTGAGAGCCCCAAGGCTCTCAGATGTTAGATGACTCTGTTGGTCATCCCGTGGAGTTACTTATTACAAGAACATAACAAACATTTATACTATTCTCTCTCTCTCTCTCTCTCTCTCTCTCTCTCTTCTCAATTTCAACTGAAAAAAAGAAGAAGTGCACTGGTAAGCAAATGGTTGGTTTAATTACAATGTACCCACCATGTATATATTCAATCACAAAAGCAATGGGTATGGATTATAAGACAGCATAGGAAAGGCTTCACCAAGTGTTAGGAAATGAGAACTTTGTACACTATAATCATGGAAAAGTAAAAACATGGAGAAGATGTAAGAGTCCCACCTGCTCTTGGTACTGTTGCATACCCTTCCACTGGAGCTTAAAGGCAAAGATGCTGTCTGCCCCTGCTTACCACCAGCCACCACTGCCATGCCCCAGCCCCTACCAAAGTGAATATCCATAGAACATGTGAAATGAACAGTGAGACCCCCCCCCTTCTTGGACCAGAGGCTATGCTAGCTATCAGAAGGCTAGGCCCCAACACTGATCAAGAATCTCTGCTGAACCAGCAGTCACACTAGGTGCCAGAAATATAGACTACAAAGGCCAGAAAACCAAAGAAGAAACAGAAACCAAGAAACAAAACACTCATCCAACTTTAAACAAACTCAGAAACCAGCACCTAGACTTACATTCATTCTAAACCCAAATACCTAGATGCCAATGTAAGAGTACAATCAACAACAACCAGGGCAATATGGTACCACCAGAGCTCAGCTATCTTGCTATATCAAGCCCTGAATACCCCTACATAGCTGAAGCACAAGAAAACAAACTGAAAATCAACTTTATGAAAATGATAGAGGTCCTTAAAGAGGTAACAAACACATCTTTTTAAAAAACGAAATACAGGAAAACACAAACAAGCAATTAGAAATGAATAAATCCCTTTAAAAATATAGGAAAACAGAATCATACAATAAGAAAGGAAAATGAATAAATACTTTAAAGAAAGCCAAGAGAAAACAAACAGGTGGAGGAAATGAATAAAACTTTAAGACCTGAAAATGGAAATAGAAGCAATTAGGAAAACACAAACTGAGGGAACCCTGGAGATGAGAAATCTATGAGAACAGGAGCTGCAAGCTCAAGTATCACCAACACAATACAAGAGATAGAAGAGAGACTTGAGCACAGGAGATATAATAGAAGAAATTAATACATCAGTCAAAGAAAATGTTAAATTTAAAGAGTCCCTGACAAAATATCTAGAAAATCTGGAACACCATGAAAGGACCAAATCTAAGAATAAAATGAATAGAAGAGGGGCTGAAGAGATGGCCCAGTGGTTAAGAGCACTGACTGAGTCCTGAGTTCAAATCCCAGCAACCACATGGTGGCTCACAACCGTCTGTAATGAGACCTGATGTCCTCTTATGGGGTGTCTGAAGACAGCTACAGTGTACTTACATATAATAAATAAATAAATAAATAAACAAATAAATAAATAACCTTTAGGCTAGAGAGAGCAGGGCCAAAATGAGGAAAGGGAGAAAAGAAGAAAAAAACAAATAGAAGAAGGAAAGCCCAAAAATATTTTCAACAAAATAATAGAAAAAAAATTTCCTAACCTAAAGAATATATGTCTACTTCCCTTCCTCTCCTGCCTGGTCCTGTGGGCTGGGGCAGACACAGAGTTGGTCTGCTCC
>NW_021604633.1:8361439-8371189 GCF_004785775.1 Grammomys surdaster | reverse complement strand
CAGGACACAGCAGCTACCCAAACCCCGCCCCTCCGGAATTCCACTTCTCTTCCTCCCCTGCCTGGTCCTGTGGGCTGGGACAGACACAGAGTTGGTCTGCTCCTGTCCTGTCCTGTGGAGATACTGACTGAGTCATCCTAGAGGAGCCTCTGCACTCAGAGCAGCCGAGGAGCCACTGCACTCAGAGCAGCTAACACTGAGTTGATCTACTCCTGTCCTGTGGAGATACTGACTCCTGAGTCATCCTAGAGGATCCACTGCACTCAGAGCAGCCGAGGAGCCACTGCACTCAGAGCAGCAGACACCAAGATTAGGATCATAAGACTACGGAGACATCTGGATCTGAGAAGCTCTGCAACAAGCAAGATAACTGGAAATACAGACTCCAGTCTTACACAGTGAGGGCAGGCAACACTAGAGTTAACCAGATGGCGAAAGGCAAGCACCAGAACATAAGCAACAGAAACCAAAGTTTCTTGGCATCATCAGTACCCAGTTCTCCCAATATAGCAAGCCCTGAACACCCCATCACACCTGAAAAGCAGGATTCAGAATTAAAATCACTTCTCATGATGATGATAGAGGATTATAAGAAGGAATTAAGTAACTCCCTTAAAGAAATACAGGAGAGTACAAGTAAACAGACAGAAGCCCTTAAAGAGGAATCACAGAAATCCCTTAAGGAAATGCAAGAAAACACAAAGAAGGAATTAAACAAAAACATTCAGGATCTGAAAATGGAAATAGAAACAATAAAGAAAGCTCAAAGGGAGACAACCATGGAAATAGAAAACTTAAGAAAGAGGTCAGGAGTCATAGACGCAAGCATCACCAACCGAATACAAGAGATAGAAGAGAGAATCTCAAATGCAGAAGATACGGTAGAAAGTATTGACACAGTTGTCAAAGAAAATGCAAAATGCAAAAAACTCCTAACTCAAAACATCCAGGAAATCCAGGACACAATGAGAAGACCAAACCTAAGGATAATAGGTATAGATGAGAATGAAGAGTCCCAACTTAAAGGGACAATAAATATCTTCAACAAAATTATTGAGGAGAACTTCCCTAACCTAAAGAACAAGATGCCCATAAACATACAAGAAGCCTACAGAACACCAAATAGAATAGACCAGAAAAGAAATACCTCCCATCACATAATAATCAAAACATCAGATGCACAAAACAAAGAAAAAATACTAAAAGCAGTAAGGGAAAAAGGTCAAGTAACATACAAAGGCAGACCTATAAGAATTACACCAGACTTCTCACCAGAGACTATAAAAGCCAGAAGAGCCTGGACGGACATCATACAGATCCTAAGAGAACACAATTGCCAGCCCAGATTACTATACCCAGCAAAACTCCCAATCACTATAGATGGTGAAACCAAGATATTCCATGACAAAACCAAATTTGCACAATATCTTCCCACAAACCCAGCACTTCAAAGGATAATTGATGGAAAATGCCAACACAAGGAGGGAAACTACAACCTAGAAAAAGCAAGGAAGTAATCTTCCAACAACCCCAAAAGAAGATAACTATACAAACATAACTTTACCTCTAATAGCAAAAATAACAGGAAGCCACAATCATTTTTCCTTAATATCTCTTAAAATCAATGGTCTCAATTCCCCAATAAAAAGACTCAGACAATCAAACTGGATACACAAACAAGACCCAGAATTTTGCTGCATACAAGAAACGCACCTCAGTGACAAAGACAGACACTACCTCAGAATAAAAGGGTGGAAAACAATTTTCCAAGCCAATGGTCCCAAGAAACAAGCTGGAGTAGCCATTCTAATATCAAATAAAATTGACTTTCATCCAAAATTAATCAAAAAAGATAAGGAAGGACACTTCATACTCATCAAAGGAAAAATCTACCAAGGTGAACTCTCAATTCTGAACATCTATGCTCCAAATGCAAGGGCACCTACATACATAAAAGAAACTTTACTAAAGCTCAAAACACACATTACACCTCATACAATAATAGTGGGGGATTTCAACACCCCACTCTCAGCAATGGACAGATCATGGAAACAGAAACTAAACCAAGACACTTTGACATTAACAGAAGTTATGAACCAAATGGACTTAACAGACATCTATAGAACATTTCATCCTAAAATAAAAGAATATACCTCTTTATCAGCACCTCATGGTACCTTCTCCAAAATAGACCATATAATTGGTCACAAAGCAGGCCTCTACAGATACAAAAATATTGAAATAATCCCTTGCATCTTATCAGATCACCACGGAATAAGACTGGTCTTTAATAATGACAAAACCAATGGAAAACCCACGTGCACATGGAAACTGAACAACTCTCTACTCAATGATGACACTACCCAATTCGTTCTATGAAGCTACAATTACATTCATACCCAAACCCCACAAAGACCCGACAAAGAAAGAGAACTTCAGACCAATCTCCCTTATGAACATCGATGCAAAAATACTCAATAAAATTCTAGCAAACCGAATCCAAGAACACATCAAAACAATCATCCATCATGATCAAGTAGGTTTTATCCCAGGAATGCAGGGATGGTTCAATATTCAGAAATCCATCAATGTAATCCACTATATAAACAAACTCAAAGAAAAAAAACAACATGATCATCTCACTAGATGCTGAGAAAGCATTTGATAAAATTCAACATCCCTTCATGATAAAAGTCTTGGAAAGATCAGGAATTCAAGGCCCATACCTAAACATAGTAAAAGCAATTTACAGCAAACGAGTAGCCAACATCAAGCTAAATGGAGAGAAACTTGAAGCAATCCCACTAAGATCAGGGACTAGACAAGGCTGCCCACTCTCCCCCTACCTATTCAATATAGTACTGGAAGTCCTAGCCAGAGCAATTAGACAACAAAAAGAAGTCAAAGGGATACAAATAGGAAAGGAAGAAGTCAAAATATCGGTATTTGCAGATGATATGATAGTATACTTAAGTGACCCCCAAACTTCCACCAGAGAACTCCTAAACCTGATAAACAATTTCAGCAAAGTGGCTGGTTATAAAATCAACTCAAACAAATCAGTAGCCTTCCTCTACATGAAAGATAAACAGACTGAAAAAGAAATTAGGGAAATGACACCCTTCACAATAGTTGCAAATAATATAAAATACCTTGGTGTGAATCTAACCAAGCAAGTGAAAGACCTGTACGACAAGAACTTCAAGTCCCTGAAGAAAGAAATTGAAGAAGATCTCAGAAGATGGAAAGATCTCCCATGCTCATGGATTGGCAGGATTAATATAATAAAAATGGCCATCTTGCCAAAAGCAATCTACAGATTCAATGCAATCCCCATTAAAATCCCAACTCAATTCTTCACAGAGTTAGAAAAGGAAATTCTCAAATTCATATGGAATAACAAAAAACCCAGGATAGCGAAAACTATTCTCAACAATAAAAGAACTTCTGGAGGAATCAACATTCCTGACTTCAAGCTGTACTACAGAGCAATAATGATAAAAACTACCTGGTATTGGTACAGAGACAGGCAGGAAGATCAATGGAATAGAATTGAAGACCCAGAAATGAACACACACTCCTATGGTCACTTGATCTTTGACAAAGGAGCTAAAACTGTCCAGTGGAAAAAGGACAGCATTTTCAACAAATGGTGCTGGTTCAACTGGAGGACAACATGTAGAAGAATGAAAATTAATTCATTCTTATCCCCTTGTACAAAGCTCAAGTCTAAGTGGAAAAAGGACCTCCACATAAAACCAGATACACTGAAACTAATAGAAGAGAAGGTGGGGAAAAGCCTCGAATACTTGGGCACAGGGGAAAAGTTCCTGAACAGAACACCAATGGCATATGCTCTAAGATCAAGAATTGACAAATGGGACTTCATAAAATTGCAAAGTTTCTGTAAGGCAAAGGACACTGTCAATAGGACAAAACGACAACCAACAAATTGGGAAAAGATCTTTACCAATCCTACATCTGATAGAGGGCTAATATCCAATATATACAAAGAACTCAAGAAAGTAGACTCCAGACAACCAAATGACCCTATTAAAAAATGGGGTATAGAGCTTAACAAAATTTTCAACGGAAGAAACTCGAATGGCCGAGAAGCACCTAAAGAAATGTTCAGTGTCCTTAGTCATCAGGGAAATGCAAATCAAAACAACTCTGAGATTCCATCTCACACCAGTCAGAATGGCTAAGATTAAGAACTCAGGTGATAGGAGATGCTGGCGAGGGTGTGGAGAAAGAGGAACACTCCTCCATTGTTGGTGGGACTGCAAGATGGTGCAACCACTTTGGAAATCAGTGTGGCGGTTCCTCAGAAAATTGGACATAGCATTACCTGAGGATCCAGCTATACCACTCCTAGGTATATACCCAGAAGATGCTCGAACATATAACAAGGACATATGCTCAACTATGTTCATAGCAGCCTTATTTATAATAGCCAGGAGCTGGAAAGAACCCAGATGTCCTTCAACTGAGGAATGGATTCAAAAAATGTGGTATATTTACACAATGGAGTATTACTCAGCTATTAAAAACAATGAATTCGAGAGGTTCCTAGGTAAATGGATGGAACTAGAAATTATCATCCTGAGTGAAGTAAGCCAATCACAAAAGAACACACATGGTATTCACTCACTGATTATTGGATATTAGCCCAGAACCTTGAAATGCCCAAGATGCAACTCACAGGCCACATGAAGCTCATAAAAAAGGAAGACCAAGTGGGGGTGATTCAGTTCTTCTTAGAAGGAACAATAAAATACTCAAGGGAGCAAATATGGAGACAAAGTGAGGGACAGAAACTGAAGGAGGGGCCGTTTCAAGACCACTCCACCTGAGTATCCATCCCATGTGCAGTCACCAAAGGTAGATGTTGATGTGGAAGTCAGGAAGTGCATGCCGATAAGAGCCTGATATGGATGTCTCCTCAGAGGCCTTCAAGAGTCTGACATATTCAGAGGCAGATGCTCACAACTAGCCATTGAATTGATCATGAGGTTCTCCATGGAGGAGTTAGAGTGAGGACTGAAGGAGCTGAAAGGGTTTGTGGCACCATGAGGAGAGCAACAATACCAACCAACCACAGCTCCCAGGGTCCTAACCACCAGCCTGGGAGCACTTAGGGAGGGATCCAGGGCTTCAGCTGAATATGTAAGAGTGGAGGGCCCTGCCGGGCACAGGTGGAAGATGAGATCCTTGACCTCATGAAGGCTGGACGCCCCAGGGGGTGGGAATTTTGAGGGTGGGGAAGTGGGAGTGGGGGGGGTAGGTGGGGGTTACATCCACGGAGAAGAAGGAGGAGGGGTAAGGGGATGGGGGGTTCCCAGGTGGGTGGGGGATGGGGTAAGGGGATAACATACGAAATGTAAATAAAATATCTAATAAAAAAATGTTTAAAAAAAAAAGAATATATGTCTACAAAGGTAGAAGAAACTTACAGATCACCAAATATATTGGACTGGAAAAGAAAATTTCCCCTAGGACATAAAAGCAAAACACTAAACATACTGAACAAAATAAGAATATTAGGAGTTGAAAGGGGAAAAGGCCAAGTGACATATAAAGACAAATCTATTAAAATTACACATAACTTCTCCACAGATATTCTAAAAGCCATAAGCCTGGACAAATATCTTATAGACAATAAGAGACCGTAGATGCCATCCCAGAATTATACCCTACAAAACTTTCAAACATGATAGATGAAGAAAATAAGATATTCCAGGACAAAGTCAAATTTAAACAATATCTATCCACAATCCAGACTTATAAAAAATGCTAAAAGGAAAAATCCAAACCAAGGAAGTTAACTATTAACTACACCTATGAAAAACACAAGAATTAAATAAACTTACACCAGCAAAATAAAAATAAGGAAAGCACAAACACACACACACAAACACACTCATACACACATACAAACTCCACCACTAACAACAAGAAAATAACAAGAATTAACAATCATTGGTCATTAATTCTCTCAGTATCAATGGACTCAATTCTCCAATAAAGAGTCACAGGCTAACAGAATGTATATAAAAATAAGATCCATCATTCTACTGTACACAAGAAGTATACCTTAACATCAAAGATAGACATTACGTCAGTGTAAAGTGATTGAAAGCAAATGGGACCAAGAAACAAGCTGGTGTAGCTATTCTAATATTTAACAAAATTGACTTCAAGCCAAAATTAATCAATAGAGATGGAGAAGGACGCTTTATATTCAGCAAAGGAAAAGCCACCAAGAAGACCTTTCAGTTCTTAACATCTATGTCCCAAATGCAAGGACACCATCATTTGTAAAAGAAACATTACTGAAGCTTGAATAAGACATTGGCCCTCGCACACTGATAGTGAGAGACATCAGCATACCACTTTCACCAACACATGGTCATCCAGATAAAAACAAACAGAGAAATACTGGAGTTAACATACATTATAAAACAAATGGGCCTAATAATATCTATAGGATATTTCAACCTAACTCAAAAGAACATACCTTCTTTTCAGCGCTTCACAGAACTTTCTCCAAAACTGATCACATAGTAACAAAGCAAGTCTCAACAGGTACAAAAAAAAATTGAAATAACCCCCTGCATCATAGACTAAAGTTGGATTTCAATAACAGAAATAACAGAAAGCCTACAAACTCATGGAAACTGACCAATTCTCTACTAAAGAAAAATATAGTCAAGGCAGAAATTAAAGACTTTCTAGAATTCAATAGAAATTAATATACAACATACCCAAACTTATAGAACACATTAAAGCAGTACTAAGTTGAAATCTCGAAGCACTTAGTGACTACATAAAAAAAAATTAGAGAGATATCATACTATCAACAGCACAGCCAAAAGCTCTAGAATAGAAAGAAGCAAACATATTCAAGAAAAGTAGATGGCAAGACGTAATCAAACTGAGGACTAAAATCAATAAAATAGAAACAAAGATAGCATCGATTTCATGAAATTAATGAAACAAAGAGTTGATTCTTTGAGAAAATCAACAACATAGACAAACCCTCATCCGAATTCACTAAAATGCAGAAATAGAATATCCAAGCTAACAGAATCAGAACAAAAAAGGGAACATAATAACAGACACCTAGGAAATCAAAGAATCAAAGAATCATTAGGTCATACTTTAAAAACCTGTACTTCACAAAATGAGAAAATCTAAAAGATATGGATAACTTGCTTCATAGATATCAATTTTTAATGTTAAATCAAGATCAGATAAACTTTTTAAATAGGATTATAATGCTTAAGGAAATAGAAGCAGCTATTAAAAGTCTTCCAATGTGAAATGGTTTTAGAGAAGAATTCTATCAGACTTTCAAAAAAGGGCTAACATCAATGTTCCTCAAATTACTCCACAAAAGAAAAACACTGTACGGGCAGTGGTGGTGCACACCTTTAATCCCAGCACTTGGGAGGCAGAGGCAGGCAGATTTCTGAGGTTGAGGTCAGCCCGGTCTACAGAGTGAGTTCCAGGACAGCCAGGGCTACACAGAGAAACCCTGTCTCGAAAAAGCCAAAAAGAAAAAAAAAAAGAAAAACACTGTCAAATTCATCTTATGAGGCTACACTCACCCTGATACGACACAAAATACGCTAAACTGCACAAAAATTCAACAATGAAAGAAAATTTCAGACCAATTACCCTCATGAACATAGATGCAAAAATACTGAATAATGAATCAAATCCAGAAATGCATGAAAAAGATCATCTACTATAATCAATAGGTTTCATCCCAGAGATGCTGAGGTGGATCAAGATAAAAAAAAATTTAATCAATATAATACACCATATAAAAAAAACACATGATCGTTTCATTAGATGCCAAAAAAAAAAAAAACCCATCAACAAAATCCAAGGCCCCTTCATGATAAGTCTTGAAGAGATCAGGGATACAGCAAAAGTAACCATACATAATGAAGGCAATAAGCAGCAAGCCAACAGCCAACATCAAATTAAATGGAGAGAAACGCAAAACAATTCCACTAAAATCAGGGATAAAATAAGGCTGTCTACTCTCTCCATATCTATTCAGTATAGTTCTTGAAGTTCAAGGAGAAGAATAATAGAACTGAAAGAGATCAAGAAAATACAAACTAATAAGGAAGAAATCAAAGTATCACTATTTGCAGATGATATGATAGTATACTTAAGTGACCAAAAAAAAAAAAAAATCTACCAGGGAACTCCTACAGCTGATAAACCAATGCGGCTAGATAAAAGATTAACTCAAACTGATCAGTAGGACTCCTCTATACAAATAACACAGATAGTGAAAGAAATCGGGGAAACAATAGCTACAAATAATATAAAAACCTTGGAATAACTCTAACAAAGCAAGTGAAAGACTTCTATGATCAAAACTTATGTGATTCCTAGTGATATTCTGCTATACTCATAGAATGAAGCCCAGCCCAATCATTATTCAGAGAGGCTTCATCCAGCAACTGATGAGAGCACATGCAGCAACACATAGTCAGACGTTAGGCAGCGCTTGGGGAACACCTCAGAAGAGGGAAGGGAAGGACTGTAGGCATCAGAGGGTTGCAGCACATCACAAGATCATGGCCCACAGAATCAACTAAGAAAGGTTCATAGGGGCTTACAGAGACTGACTAGACCATCAGGCAGCCTGTATGTGTCTGACCTAGGACTACTGCATATATGTTATGGTTGTATAGCTTGGTCTTCTTGTGGAACACCTAATATTGGGAATGGGCCTATCTCTGACTCTTTTGTCTGCTTTGGGGACCCTTTTTCTCCTACTGGTTTGCCTCATCTAGTGTTAATATGAGGAGAATGTGTTTAGTCTTATTGCAACTTGATATGGCATGTTTGGTTAATATCCCTGGGGTGCCTGCATTTTTCTGATTGAAACAGAGGATTGGTTTATCTGGGGGAAAGGGGAGAAGGGCATCAGACTGGGAAGAGAGGAGGGAGAGGAAACTGTGGTCAGAATGTAATATATGAGAGAAGAATAAATAAAATAAATAAACAAAATCTGCATAGGAAAAACAGGGACTAATATTGTAACAGTAGCTGTGCTTTGGGGTTGTAATTTATGAATGTTTTCCTTTTACTGCTTACTAATGTTTTTATGATTTTTCTCGTATTACCATTATTTTTAGAATATTTTTAAAATAAAAGTCTTATGATTTTAACACGCTGTTTCTGAATTATCAACAAATCCCAAATGAAATAATAATAATAATAATGAGGGGGAATGGTTCGAGTCCAGGTTCCTAATATTCTGTAAGTATGCTTTAATATCTAAACTCCAGTGATGACACACAAAGGGGGGGACACACTGGGAGCAGAAAGAGGCAAACTCGACCTATAACTTCCAGAAACGTGGCTGCACAGTGAGCACTGTTAGTTCAGGGGATTTCACAAACTTCCCAACTGTGTCTGTTTCTGTCTCTGAATCACAGGCTATGGCATATTCTGTAAGGATGCATTTCTGCGAGGCTGTGGGCGGATGCTGTGAAAAGTCCAAAGGCAGGCTGACAAAGACCACAGCTGAGATTTCTTTTTCTTAAAAGTAATTTCACAAAACTTCTAAATAAGCATTTCGCCTTTGGGGGTTTGACCTGAGAAGTGTAACTTTTAAGGTCTGCTGTCGAGATGACTTCTTCATGGCTGATTGGTTCTGAGGCAGTGTTCCTTATTTTATTTTATTTTATTTTATTTTATTTTATTTTATTTTATTTT
>NW_021604633.1:8330137-8361429 GCF_004785775.1 Grammomys surdaster | reverse complement strand
TTATTTTATTTTATTTTATTTTATTTTATTTTATTTTATTTTATTTTACTTTATTTTATTTTAAGTTTAAGATTGGTGATAATGACAATTTCAGGAGGTAACCTGGAATCTGTTCTCTCTATCCACAGCTGTGCTGTGTCTTAGATTCGGAGAGCAACTTGGAGAACTTAGCCCTTTCTTGGGGGGGATAAAGTTTTCTTTTTTAAATCAACATTTGGCTTGACATTTGGGCCACACATTCTCATGGTACGTCACAGACAAACAAATAGGTGAAGAAGCTGAACACGTGCTTGAGATGCGGCTTCATTTCATAAATGAACAAGCTGAACACATGCTTGAAACGCACTTTCATTGTTCTCTTTATGACCTCGGCCTCCGCTTAATAAACTGCAGAGTCTCAAGCACAGAGTCTCGTGCTTAGCATATGGCAGAGCCTCCATAACCCGCAGTGGAGTGAAAAGCAACAGTTCACCATCACATGATTGAAATATAACTAAGGAAACATCATGAAATAAATATAAAATGTCGTGTTTTCCTTTATAAATTATGCTATAAAATGTGAAAGATGAGGCTGGGGAACCATAGTCAATAATTCACTCATCACTAAGAAAATTGTCCAGACACTAAATTATTTTATAAATACACACAGAAACAATGTGCTTACCTCTAGGTTCCACGAAATGGTCATCCAAACAAAAGCTCTGTCTGGACTGTTTTGTTTCTCAGTCTGTAAACTTGGAGTTGTGAGTCATCCATCTATGCCTAATGAGAGGTCCTCAGACTCACGAAATACCAGAGAAAATTATAAAATAATATAATGTAGTCAGAACCTAAAAGCTTTACTTTAAAAGAATGACTCTACTAGACATAGGAAGGCCACTTATATTACTCTTATTCTATTTCTATAAAATGTCTAGGAAAGGTAAATTTAGAAAGACAGAAAATAGAATAGTGGCTGCCTGGGGTGAGAGATGGGACAGAAATCAACCGTAAACAACAAGAGAGATGTTACAGGAGCTATGGAATCTGCCGAAAGCAAGATCACAGTGATGGTCTATAACTTGGCAAATTTTCTAGAAGCTGAGAGATTCATCTATCTGGGTACACAAATGCAATACATGTAAATAAAGGCTGAGAACGGCTTTTGTTAAGACAGTTTCTGCTCTTTCTCTAGGAAAGCCGCTGAGCTTTAACCTCGATGATCTGTCATTTTTCTAGTCATAGAAGATGAATGCAACAAGTACTGCATGTTTCTCTGCCTTCCAACGTTTTGGCAAGGGTATGTGTGCTTTACTCTCCAATTTTAGCCTTCTTTAGCACTCAGGTAATTATAGCGATCCATACATTCTCTGGAAGGAAGCGTAATTTTTATGCTTTATTTCTGTCTGCTTCAGCATGGCTCTGTATCCCCAGAACACAACAAGCGTTTCACACATAAATATCTTTTCAACACGTAAGTAGAGAACCACATGAATGAGCCACACACTGCCAATTCATGGCAGAATCCTCTATGAATATAGAAAGACTAAGTAATTCATATGTTGCTACTCATTCAAGTACTTTATGGTTATTTAAAATTAATGAGCAAGTCAAATACTTTTTAGTCAAACATTTTATCTTTCCACTAAATGCCATGAAATGTTAGATCCTCTCTCTTAACAATTGAATTGGACCCTCAGGAGACAAGAGATAAAAATAGGCGCACTGTTATATCAACTTGCTAAAATACAATAAAAAGATCATTTTGTTCTATAGAAAGAAGTTTTGGCCTATTGTGCTTTATTCATGAAGCTATGCTGGAAAGACACACTTTCAGCTCTGTTCTTGGCAGTGGGCCTTGGTCAGGAAGAAAACTCAATAAAAGTCAGGTTCCCTTAAGGAACTGATGGATCAAGGAAAACAATTTTGGCACAGAAAAGAAATTGATTCTGTATATCCTGAGTTTGACGTATGGTAGTCAATTCTATGACACTCAAATGATGTGTATAAGTCAGCCACAGAGTGCTAATTTCATGGTCCTTCTCCACCAGGTGTTCTTGCATAGGTGTCAGACGTAACTAACTTCCATTTCCCCAGTAATTTAGAATCTGCAATGAATCAAAACCTTTTGAATGGTTGTAGAAATTGGAAACACCTAACTTACTATGTAGCACACTCTTATTCCAGTGATGTGATGTTCAGATCCATTGTATACTTACTAGGAAATTGGGGGTTTTTTTCCTCACTACATGCTAGTGAGAAACTGACTGCTGTACACAGACATATCCAAATAGATGCATGATACACAGAAATACACCAAGGTAGCACCAGAAAGTATTATTTACAAATGTAGTTGCAAATGTCATCATTTCTATGTTACATCCAGAAATGGATCTGATACTTTTGAAAGCAATTACCTTTATTTATTTCAACCTTTAAAAGGGAACTTTAAGAAAAAAAACTTGTAATTTGGATTTGTATGTGGCCATAAAGTTACAGCGAGTAAAGAAAAATTAAGGCAGTTTAGAGGCAAGGCATAATCAGGAATAAGTAGTTCATATCTCAGAGGTACTCAGAAGGACTCACCTGTCTGTCACCTGAGATCTAAATGACACCTGCGAGTTGCTGTGTTGGTTGTATATTTGGTGCTTAGCTATTTATTTAGCACATGTTCTGGAAGAGTTTTGAAGAAACTGCTGGTAGCTGTTCTCTGCGCCTTTGATCTCTAAACATACGAAACCTTTCTAAAAGTAAGATCCAGCCTCTTGCTTAAGCCAAAGCCTCCCTCAGATGCAGGGTGTATGCCCTTCTTGTGTCGTTGAGGAAATGATAAAACTGTCCTGCTGTGTCCAGGGCTACATCACTGTGTTCAATTTTGAAGGAGGAAAATTCTTTATGGCAGAGAGAGTTTGCACAGTATAGAAATTCTTTCTTGCTATCCTAATGAACTGTGATGCACCTAAGAAAACATGCTTGACTTAGAAAGTAACTTTTTAATGAAACTCTTTTAGGACTCTGGAGAATCCTTTGTTAATGATAAATACTATTAGTCTCCATTACACGGAATACTCCAAAAAGATAAAGATGCGTTTTCTCTCTGTGTTTGCCAAAGGGCACATGTGTCTATCAGCACAGCACTCAGTTAGATTGTTGACATAGTTAATAGTTCATGAAATACATTTGTGAGACTGATCACCTAATTGCCATTACTTAGTTAGTTTATTATTTCAGATAGGTTTGATAATACTTTCATTCTTGAAAATGTTCCAACTTGCACTATGATTCCTGTTTGTTTGTTTGTTTGGGAGGTTGTTTCGTTTTGAGATAAAATCTAACTATAGCCCAGAAAGACTAGAACTCATTATGTAGCCCAGGTTGCTTTCAAACACCAATGATCTTCCTGCCTAGGCCTCCCAAGTGCTGGGATTGTAAGCATGAGCCTATATCTTTTGCTTCATATTATAATTTTTTTAAATGAGGTCTCTAGTGTAAATACCTAATTGAACAGGAAAATGTTTGATTTGGTGCTAAGGAATTTCTTTTTCCTGAGATTGTTGGGAGTTAAAAGTTGGTTTGGCTTTATCTTCTTCCTAAAAATGGACTTCATTCCCTATCTATCTATCCATCCATCCATCCATCCATCCATCTATCCATATGTCTATCTATCTATCTATCTATCTATCTATCTATCTATCTATCTATCCATCCATCCACCCTTTATAATGTCCCAAATTAACCCATAAGCCCCACCTACCTAGAGACCAGGTAATTTCCTGGAATGCTGGGAATTGTAATTCTTGGAAAAATAACAAACCTTCCTGGGAAAGTATGGTGGTCTATAGGTTTGTTGTTATAAGCTCCTGCAGCATATGGTTTGGGGCCAATCCAGCTGGGAAATTCCAGGGAATTTCCTAACCAAAGTTCATCTCTTAGTCAGTATTTTATATTTAATAAAGCTTGCTTTAAATTTGTCCCAAAATAGTGAAAATGGTTTTCTCCAGCAAATCTCAGGATTAACACTATCTATCCATCTATCCATCTAATCTAATCTAATCTATCTATCTATCTATCTATCTATCTATCTATCTATGCATTTATGTATGGAAGAGTCTTTTTGATGGGTCAGTCTGGCCTTGAGCTTGTATGTGTAAATATATGTGTGTTTGTACGTAGGTGTGGGTGTATGTGAAGGCAAGGGGCTGATTTTAAATGTCTTCCTCAAACACTACAGTTTATTCTGATACAAGGGTTCTCTCTGAACTTGAAGTTTGTCAATCCCTTTCCTGCAGAAATAGACTTAAATCCATATTTATCAACTGAAACTAGCCAATTATACCTGTTTGTGTTTAGAATACACACTCTGACCCAGATCCTATGACCAGCCATTTTTAGCTGAAACATACTCATATGGAGTAACACTTTAATTTCCTCTCTGCATGGCTCCCAGCTGAATAAATGGCCAGACTACAGCAAAGTGAACGTTAAACTTAGAGCATGTTCTTCCCATGAGCAGATTATTCACATCTTGACTTCTGCCTTGGTGAACACATGTCCTCAGATATGAAGCGTAGAGCTTTGAGGATTTATTCCATGTCTGGAAAGTTCTGACAAGGTCCCCAGCTCAGAGTAAAGATAGGAGGTGATATGCCTCATTCTCCCACTGGTGTTACAGTTGAGGTAATTATGGTTCTGGTTTTTGTGCATGTTTGGAATGTAAAACTGTTGCTTTGCCAGTGTGTTGATTTTATGGTTGGTCTCAAGAGTAAGTAGGTTTCAGAAACACAGCCAGTTAAGAGGAGAGTTGGCCGTCTGCTAGGTAGAAGTATCTGGATAATAGTATCCATCCCACAAGCTGGTTTGGGAAGGAGGGTTATAATTGACTTAAGCCATTTCTTGCTGCCTGTTCTTTTAAACGCGTGGCTGGAATGTCTCTCTGGTCTCTAAGCTCCTGTCATGCAGCCTAGGCCAACACAAAGAAAGCATTGTACTTTAGGGCTCGCCTAGCTTCCCCTCCAAGATCAAAAGTGAGAATACTTTCCGTTTGAATTGAAAATGAACAGGAAACATTTTCTTGATAGAACCTTTAAGATTCTTTTGTGCAGTGGGAGGGAGGCAAAAGGTAAACTTTGATTGTCTTTTCTTAAGGTAGTAAAAATGAAATGAGAATTTTTTTCTGAAAATATCACAGATTAATATCAAAGCAACCATCAAATCATTCAGTTGCATAAGAGACCACAAAGTATGAAAATCAGATTCAGGAACATAGCAAACCCATAGACACTGAGAGTTGGTGATTCCTTCAGCAGGAGCTTACATTATGTTTAGCTTAGAATGATTTATAGAGAATGAGTTTATGAATCAACTTGTTGGGTGAAGATATCCATTGAGGGAGTTCATGTGACCAACGAGGATGCATGGAATCTTTCTTGTGTGGGTGCTTTCAAGTTCTCTTGGATGTCACTGTTCTTAACAGCCATTAAGAAGCTGCAAAACTCAATCCTTCCTAACCAGTATCTTATATTAAAAATCGGTAAGTAATGAAAGCAACAGAAACTTTTCCTGCAAGTATTATAGAGCTATGAAATTACATCAGAACTTTTCACCATGTATCTAACAGTTCATGCCCCCATGTTCCTTTTTTGTTTATACATTCCAGCAGTAACCCTAAACACAAAACAGAAAGAATCTTCTTCTCTTCCCTACTGCAATTAGCTCTGCTCATAATTAATAATTAAGGAAGGGGTGGATACATACAAGTCATAAGAATATGGAATTAGATAGTCCTGTGTCTTTTGCGTGGATTTAGGAATGATTCTATGGGAAGTCTACATTTAAGAAAGAGTCCTGGGTGATTGGCTGCCATGGCGGCTTGAGGTGGGATCTAGTGGGAGAGAGAATACAGAGAACAATTCCAGGAACTCTGGAGTATTTGGTGAATATCACTGGCCTGGGCAGGGATGTGGGAGTAAACATTATAACCTTTCAGAGGGAATATAAATTGGCCTGGAGTGGGTGTCTGAGGGAGGGAAGTTCATGGCACTTGAAAAGGAACAGAGTGAAAGGCACTCTCAGGAGTTAGGAAAAGTTACCATTGATGCTGGCCTGAAAGGGCCTTTGATCTTATTCTGTTCCAAGAGCCTTGTCCATTCTAAATGAGGCCAGGAAGCAAAGTCTGGAAGGTCATCTGACTGGGCACATTTAGACAAAAATAATACAGAGAGTCAACTGAATTGGTACTTTCCATGAGTAGAGGGCAACCAAAAGCAGGCTTTTGTTTGTTTATTCTCTGCTGGTAGGAAGATTAAGGTATGTGTGGACAGGTTTATCTAGAATACCCTAGTCTTTCCAGAACACAGCATTAAAGACTGTGGTTATTAAAATGACATCCTTACAGACCACAGAGAAGAAGATAGAGTATGTATTTGAGAAGACCTGATACTCGTGGTATGATAGGGCCTAGTGTCCATGAGACACAGCTCTACCTGTTCTTTTTTCTGTCTCCAGGTGTTATCCTCTGACAACTATTTGCAACAGCTTTTAGTTTCTTCTCTTCCTCTTGAGATGGATATCAATTTCAAAGAAATCCTGCTTTGGCAAAAAATTTGTGGTCTCCTGGTTCCTACAAAAGAACTAGTCTACAAAAGAAAAGCTATGATGTTTCACAGCAGGGAACTGAGCATGTTCATGGATACATCTCTAAGACTGAACAGGGAATTGAGATGGGGAATATCTCAGTGGGAAGAGTTGGAAAAGAGCCTCTTCCTAAAATATATTGTTATTAGTTATGGCACAGATGACCAATGCCTCACAGGCCCTAACACTGCTCAGGTCCAAAACATTGTGTCTTACGGAGGCAAGAGTAGGAAGATGGCCTTTGAGGACATATGAGAGATTCACAAAGCCTACCTGAAATATGGCTTGCACATGCACTAGGGAACTGTTATGTTCAACGGGACCTGCTGGGTAGAGTTTGGGAAGTCATGGTGTGTTATGTTTTCTGTCACTGAAACAAATGCCTAAGAGAAGTCATTTAGCAGAGGACAGGTTTATTTGGCAGTCACAATTCTGGGAGCATCAATTCCTGGTTGACTTATTTCATTGTGTTTAAGCCTCAGGCACAAGCTCCTTATAAAGGAGCTTGATATAATAAGGAAGGGAAATCTGGAATATGGGTCAGGGGAGGTGACCAGGAATTTCCTCATCCTTCAGTACTCTTTCTTCCTTAATTGTTATAAAAGCTTTTTCTGAATCTTCTCTTCTCACAATAGTTAGAAATAAAGGATATTTTAATAAGATATTTCCTTGTAGGCCATTGCCTGTGAGGTTATCAGCTTAATTATATCATATGTGTCTGTGTGTGTGTATGCATGTGTGTATATACATGTGCATGTAGGTATAGTTAAAATAGATTTCTTTTCTCAATATAATAGCAATGATTTTTTAATTCAATGCAAAAACACATTCCCACAATTGAGAGTTTTATAATGTAATATAAATTTAAGTTTTGAGAGTCAAAGAAATGAACATAAGAATAACATAGGCATGAAAGTCAAGTGCTCTGAAACAGTGTCATGACTATAATGACAGATTTAGAACCTAAGATTGTGAGATTGTTGTCAAGTCACTTAGCCATACTTAGTCTCCTGGTCTCCTTTTTAAAAGTGAGGATAATGCCATCTATTGATAAGAGTGAGCCATTATTTAATGGTTTTATTATGAGTTCAGATGGTCCAATGATTTGGGGGACTCTACATGTAGCAGTAGACTTCCACTTCTTATTTGCAAAGCTATAATGATAGGAATGAAATAATATTTTCACATAAGTAATATCAATGCCCCCACCCATACTGTGTGTTGAGTATGGGAGAAAGCTCCACAGGGAGGGACTGGGGGTTGGGCAGTAAATATCAGATGTATATTCTTCACAGAGTCATAGATTGCCTGTTCTCCCATATCCCTATTGGAATATTATACTATTGGCTGTCACTTCAATAAAGGGCCTTGTTGAGAAAATTAAAATATAACCAGAAAGATTGTAAAACAGGATTTTACAGATTTTTTTAAAAAGATATGTGTGTGTGTGTGTGTGTGTGTGTGTGTGCGCGCGCGCCCTGTCGTCACTGTCTTCAGACACACCAGAAGAGGGCATTGGATTCCATTACAGATGGTTGTGAGCCACCATGTGGTTGCTGGGAATTGAACTCAGGACCTCTGGAAGAGCAGTCAGTGCTCTTAACCGCTGAGCCCTGTCTCTAGCCCCAGATTTTTTGATAAGTGTTTTTGTTTTTCATTTCTCAGAGAACTAGGATAATGCATTTGGCATGAGGATGGTTGTTATGGTGGCATGAAATGAGAAAAAGGGCAGAGGAAGGAATGTCTTCTGAGATGGCGGCACAGTGAGAGTCAGGATTGTATACACTGACCACAGGACTACTCCATTGTATGGTTAAGGGGAAGGATTTTCATTGTAGATATGAGGGAGAAAACAGCCAGAGGCATCTGAAATTGTCCAGAGCATAGAGCGGTCCAGCATACTCAACCTGGTTACAGAAAGAGAAAGAGGGACAGCAAGAGATGGAGACAAAAGAGAGTACAGGCAAGGGGTGGGGCACATAACTGAAATAGCAGCTTATAATGGAGAATGAGTAGCTGGGGGAGGGAAGCTCATGAACTGGAGGAAGTTTAAGGTAAAGGAAGTGAGGCAAGAAGAGCTGAGAAGAGCCTGGATGCTAGCATGGACTCAGACGTGTCTTACAGGTATTTGTGACACTGTGGGAACCTAGGGGCCAGGATGCACTTTGGTATGCTAACAGGCACCACGAACAGCCATGGGTCCCTTCTGCCAGAGATAAGGGAAATGCCTCCTTTGGTAGAGGGACACTGGCTTCACAAGTTCCAGAGATGCTGGATTTTGTCTAATGGCCAGAATTTGTAGAAATGAAGTTCTCTTTGGTCCTCACATGGATATTTTGAGACCTATCTCAAGAACTGAAGGAGAAGGGAGGTAGAAGAACCAGTTTCAAGTTGTCTTTGGCATTAAACCTCTTCAGCAAACACACCCCCTGGTGCTGGACTCCGAAGACACAGCTATGCATAGTTTATTTTCAGTGAAAATTAATTCTACAGGTTGAGAAATTAGGAACTTTGTTGACAGGTATTGAGTTATATGAATTTAGCAACATGAAGTGTATTGTTAATTTAGCTAATTCTAACAACCTTCAGGTACGGAGATGTATAACCACACGTGGGCTGTAGAAGACTTTGAACTAGTGTTGATTTATCTAGGTTCAATTTTATTTTAGGCACAGAAAGATAGCTCACAGTTTATTCCCTTAAGATAAGTCCTTTTATAAAGATTCTTTAAAGGGAAATGGTTCTGGATCCCAAAATTAAGACCTTTTAGTTCAGAGATTGTCACACTCAGACTTCTATCTAAATAACTCAAGAAATGGGTCAATGTATTGGGGGAAAAATAATAACCGTTTCCAAAACAGTAATACTGGAAGTGATTTTATTTGGCCATGTTGTTTTATAAAACTTTGCTTAAACTATCTGTTAACTTTAACAATTAATTGAAATTTCAGTTTACAGTTCCTTCTGAGGAATGAATCTTCTTCTGTGTTTTGCACACCATGCATTGTCCCGTGGCAATGATCAGACCACTTCAGGCCACGGGGTCTCCTTGGTTTCGGTGTAGGCTCCCTTCCATCTGCTCTTCTCAGTCATGTTCTCATCTCTCCAGGGCATTTGAATCCAAGGTATCTGATTTAGGCTTGGCTTTGTGATACTTACCTTTAGGCACTCCCCCACCTTTGTTGGGATGAAGTGGGCATTTAGAAGTACAACGTGGCATTCAGTAAACCTTGTGAAATGCTTACCACAATCAAGACCATATGCCTACTCATCTTAAAGTGAATAGACACTTCAGGATCCTCTCTTAGAAAAAAATCCAACTATTGTATTGGATAGGGTGGCAGTTACCAGCTTAGGGATCAGAATAATAAAAAGACGTTTGTCCAAAAGTTCATCGTTTACATTTATGAAATGTGCACAGTTTGCATTTACAAATTACCCATTGTTAAGCTCAAACAATGGATAATTTTTAAAGTTTAGATCAACTAATGATACAGATGGACTGATATGAGTAACATTAATTATGCTTTTGTTTTATTCTCTTTTTAATTTCTGTTTCCTATTTAAAACATTAATGAATATTACTAATAAACTTGTATACATAATACTTAACAAAGTAGGGGGAACTTCAGTAGTCTACGGATAATCTGGAGGTCACCTACGGATCTTTACTTTTATGTCTTCAGACACAGTAAAGCAAGAACTAATTAAATATGCCGACAACTGGGGATGATGGAGAGACAGAAGCAAAGGAGAAAAGACTCAGCAGTTAAGATCACTTGCTGATTTTCCAAGGATCTGAGTTCAGTTCCCAATACCCATGTAGATCACAGCCATCTGTAATTCTAGCCCAGGAAATCTGATGCTGCTTTATGGCCTTTTCAGACACCCAGATAAATATGACATGCACATATACACACTGGCACACATAAATAAATTACATACATAATAAGTAGCCAAAGATGTTGACCCAGTAACTTCTAAGTATGAAGCTATTTAGAATTAAGTATGGAATATAGGGTTCAATAAATTTTTGTATAAACTACTGGTGATAAAAAGCTTACTTCAGAAATAACAAACTTCAGCAAAATTGGAAGCCTTATATTAATAAATCAGTCTCAGGTTACAAATGTACAAGATAGTTTATAAAAGAATTTGTAATGACTTTATTTATTACAAACAGGCTAGTCCTCTGAGTTCTCACCTAAAGCGTCCTTGGCTGTAGTGCTTTAGAAATAATTTGTAAACTAAAATTATGTGAAGTTGATAACTTTTTAGTGAACACAGCCTTGGTGAACATTCAAGAACTTATTATCCTTTCTCATGATGGAGAAACTGAATCTCAGGTGATGAGGAGCCTACTGGAGTCACAAAGCTGCCCCTAGAACTTCACTTTGACTCTCAGGCCAGACCTCTGTCCTCTGCCAACCATGCTACCAGCCCTTCAATTTGCAGCAGAATCTTTAATGTAGTAACTCAGACATAAAATATCTAACCCCAAAGGTACTACAATGCTAAATTATGAGATGTGATTTAAATTAATTGTCACGTTCTGTGGTGCAGAAATGAAAATATTATTCAAGCTTACCCTTTGAGACAAATTCAAATAAACTCAGCCAAATACTTGGGGAAAATTCCACAAAACTATTCTGTGGAAGGTGAATCAAATTTAACCAAAACCATTGGTTATTGTCCTCCTACTGTTTAAAATAGAAGCCCTACCACTGTGGTATTTTTTTATGTCATTTCTCAGAATCCACTTATTAAAAAAAATCATTCTAATGTGGAACACTGGTTTGCTAAGAAATTTCCAGACATATCACTTTTTAATTGGTTAAGCAAATGGATAAAATAACATTTGCTGTGGTCAGACTAAGCGTCCTTTGATGATGTGATTCTCCTATCTTTTATGAATTGATTGATAAACATGAACACTGGTCATGAAAATGAACTACAACCATTTCCTCTTTTACAATCTATCTTGTCTAATGGAGGAGGGAAGTGGAGCTCTTTGAGGACAATTACTGTTGGGGTAAAAACCACTGTCCAGCTGTTGCTTAACTTCACTCAACTTACTCATTCATTGAGTCGATATATAGGTTGATTAGTCTGTGATATGGAGGTTACTTTAATTTTTGACAATATCATGCTTATTGTCTTATATGACAACATCATACAATCTCAACTGCTATGTTACATTTCTCTCCACTACTTTCTCTTCTATCTCCCTCCATTCTGAACCATCCCCTTCTTCTCAACTAGCCCTTCCCATCCTCACCTCCCCACTTTTCCACACTGATGTTAGGATTTATCTTTATTCATTCATTCATTCATTATTTTACTTGGCTTGTTTGAGGTTTACCTATTGGAAGCCGTTCTGGCTTGCTCTGTGCCCCTGTGACATGTCTTATCCTTTTATGAGAACTCCTGTACTTTTTGCTACAGTACAAAGTTTGGTACCAAAGAAAGTTTAGTAGCAAACAAAGGCTATCAAATATTTTTAGATGGTAGTCCATATAAAATTTTAAAAATATATTTTGCAAATGATAAGCTAGAAAAGTATTATCTTCTGAGACTATCCAAACACTCAGGTCTTTGCTCTCATGATGTACCAAGTATTTGCCTATAGTCAAAGTACGCTGGCCATACTGAAGAATCCGAATGAGTCTAGTACTGCAGTTTATATGAGTGAATGGACCACCAGCATAATCTGAGTTCCATTCTCTTCCTGGTGAGGTGAGTGCACATAGCTTTTGATATGCAGTAGTATGTAGTTCAGTGTACAAAATAAGTGAAGAGAATTATATGCGCTTACCACTACTCACTAACACTCCTTAGTTCCTCTGGATCAGCGAGTGTGAGTTCAAGCCAAATAAAATGCTATTTCCAGAAGGCTGTGCAGTGGACTTCTTGGCTCTCACACTCAATTTTAAGAGAATTGGAAAAACAGCCATTCTGTAGAAGAGAGACTTTAGTGTATTTAGCCTGCAGCCTGTATCTTCAAGACAGAGGTCAGCAAGCTTCAACCCATGGGCCGAATCTAGTGAGGTGCCTTTTTTTCTTTTATGACCCACAGGGTGATTACTATATTTACAAATGCTCATAGTTTATAGCTGTAAGTTTCCACATAATATCTACAGATTCTACTCAAACCTTGCTGTACAATATTGGGCTTCTTAAGGAAGGCTTATCTAGTCTCTATTCTAATCACTCAGGCTCACCTCATGCCAGCCATCTTTTCTGACTGAAATACTTTCTCCTATGATTTGTCCATTCATCTGATGTCTACTTGACCCTTAAAATCAATATTTATTATTTTTTAGACTTTTCTTGACTTCGGGCTTAAGATTGAATGTCTCTCTTCTAACCACCTAGACCACTCACTGATCGTGTTATGGTTCACCCATTTGTTAATTTAATTATGTACTGGAGCTGGGTGGAAAGAGCCAATTATAGACATCTTCCCAACTCCATATTCAATGACATCACAAAGTATCTTGAAATTTGCTTCAGTGGAAGTAGTTATACCATAGGACTTGACAAACACTATAAAGCAGGGAGCCTCCTTTCCCTGGAAGACATAATGTTTACCAGAACAATGATATTCATCACAGTTGTTTTTATTTGCTTAATGTTTGTTTACTCTGGTTCTGCTAATAGGCTCTCAGCCTCTTAAGTAGTGAGTCTGGATTTTACTCCCCATTTGTATCTAATAATCTCCTACACAGAATAATTAATTAATTCTTTTTTTGCTTAGAAGGAAATGTACTATGAAGTGAATATCATATATATGGGGAAAGCTCTTTTCTATAATTATTTCTTTTTATTTTTATGTGCACAGATATTCTCGATGTGTAATCATATGTGTGCAATAGTGGTCAGAGGTCAGAGGCCAGTGCTGGGTATCTTCCTCAGCTGTTTGCTTCCTTAATATTTGAGGCCGGGTCTTACACTGAACCTGAAGCTTACAGTGCCATCTTGATTGATTGACCAGTAAGTTCCAGGGATCCACCCATCTCTAACTCCCAATCACTCAGATTATAAATTCACCACATCAACTTATTTGGGTGATTAGGATCCAAACTCCAGTCCTCATGCCACATAACAAGCACTTTCCCCACTGAGTTCTCTCTTTCTAGCTACCTTTATTTCTAACTAAAAATATTGCTAGTGATTTGAGACACTAGTAATAAAAAACAGTTGCTTACCATTTTCAGAGCCTCAAAATGAATAAACAAAAAGCAGAAGTCTTGAAGCAGCATGTTGAATAATAAGATCTTGCAACTTACCATCTAAAAGGATTACCAAAAATCCTGTATCTCAGACTTCTGTGGCCAGCCTGGAATGAATCTTCAAGAGTGAAGACTCATGTCCATAGCTCATTCTGTGCTTCTGAGAGCTGGGATTGGACCACACCTGTCAGTAGGGAGCCCCATTTTCATGTGTACGTTCTCTTACATTGACCTCTCTTATTTAATCTTATCTCACACTATTCAGTTTAGGCAACTAAGGTGGGTAGGTAGATGGCAGAGCGGGGTTAGTAATTTAAAACTTGGGAACTTAGATCTTTCAACCACAAACATTGGTTGAAATTGCAAGATTGGAGATGGAGTGAAAAGAAAGAATATTTTTATGAAAATTAAGCATGAAGTCACATTGATGCCCAGTTTATATCCTGGAATAGCAGAACTTCAAAGTGTCATTCCTGATCATTGTGTCAATAGTTTGTAAAATAAATAAATAAACAACACATTTGAAGACACATTTTCTGTTATTCAGGGTGCTAGCTTCCTTTAGTTTGGCACCAAGATATGAAATGAATGAAACCGGCATTTTCAAAGCATAAAATGGCTTCCCTAAAGTGCTATTCAATCCCTGTCTAAGAGTCTTAGGGTCTCTTTCTGTGACTCCTGATCTCTGTGGCTATATGTGTAATCATCACCCACACGTTCACCCTTCTTGCTCTCTAGAAATTGAGGAAAAATACTTTTATTGGTATACCTTAGTACATTCACCTTAAAGTAGAGAAAGTATGGAGCACTATTTATAACTAAAGTTGGAAAAGTCACAATGTTCATTGGAGAATCTGAAGGAAAGGTTATCTCATTAAAGCTATTTTGTATTAATTCAGTATCTATATTTCCCAACAGAATCACTCCATCATATCCAGGCACAGAGTCCTTTTTGTTCCACATAGTCATCTCATCTGAGAAAGCATTACAGAAGTTGAAATTCTTGATATATCAAAACAGCACATTTGTGGTGAGTAATAGTTTTCAATTTCACCTTGCCCTGGACATAATAACTCCACCTATGTAGTCTCCTTTTGTTTACATGACTTACTGAACATTGCAAGAAAGCTGCTGCCATATAAGTTATTCAGGGTTAACTGGAATTGCTTTTTCAGTTTTAAACCATTTTCCTGGTCCCAACTTATGTGTTATTGAAATTCAGTCCCAACTGTTAAAGCAGTTCAACAGTCCACTCTGAGTCAAAGCAAAATATAGACAGTCCAAGGGATGCTGTTACCAAAGCAGGAGGGTTGTATTTGGCTCCTCTGCATGAGTGACAATCTAGCCACTGTGAAAAGCCTGGGAATTTCATTTCTGTTGTAATTGGATCAGATCTTTCCAGCAGCTCCTTCAAGGGGATATTAGTTTCATATGGAACCTGCAGTTCTTCCAATTTGAGGCTTTGATCATACAAATAAATGTTGAAACATTGATTCTGACTCTGTCATGCTCATAGAACTTGGAACTGGCTTTGTATTTAACTGTGTCGAGGCCACAAGGAAATGGACAGGTCACTAAATGGTCTCCTTGCTGGAAAGGCACTGTGTTGGTCTAAAAACAATGGAAAGACACTCCAATATTAAGATTTCAGGAGATTTGTTTTTACTACTTGGATTAATAGCCACCCTGAATTCTCATAAAATCTGAAGTAGCTACTGAGCTGTGAAAGTTCAGACTGCAGATTGCTCAGGGAAATGTGTTGTGGTGATAACGGCCTCTTGGGTCCATCTGCCTCCTCATCATTTGCCCTGTGGTCTAAGACTGATGCAGTTGAAGTGTGTGGCATCCTCTTTCAAAATGTATTATATTTGATGCCTGTGCTGCAAATATTAGCATCCTATTCAGTAGAGATCCAAATTAAATATGACATTTTGCTTTTATACAAAATGTACTTTTTCTTTTGAAATACTTTTGAATTGCAGAGTTGCAAAGATCATATAGTTTCAATACAGCCTGAAGACATCTCTCCTATTAAAATCTGTGTTAGTATGACACATTTGTCTCAAGTAATAAAGCAGTATGGAGGCGTGATGATCATCTGAAGTTCACATATGTGACTTTAGTTGGTCAAGTTTCTTGCTCGGAATTAGTCTAGTGTGCTCTTTCTGTTAGAGGTTACTGTCCAGGACACGATGCTCCATTCAGTGTTTTCAGTTCCTTGCCTCTTCCTTACTCTGACAGCTTCTCAGACTTACCTTGTTTTTGATGACCTTGACAAGTTTGCATAGCACTAGTAAGTTGAATTATGGAAAGTTCCATGCTGTGGGGTCACCTGATGTTCTTAGGATAGGTAGGGTTGAGAATTTGAAGTAGGACAAGCACAGCGATGAATGTTACACACACACTAGCCAGTGAGATGGTGTATGCCGAAATTCTTCCTTCATTCTAAAGTTCCTCTTTGCTTTCCTGTTCCTTTCTGAAATTTTTGGGGGTAATCACTATGGACAGGTGCCACATACAGAAAGGCATTGCAGGAGTCATGTTTCATGTCCTTGAGAAAGTGTATCTATTTTAACAGAATTGTTCCAAATACATAGTTTTTTTCACATTGTAGATTTGTCTATATTTTTTCTTCCGATTTTCCAAGCATACAATTCTATCACGATATAGTCATGAATATTTATTTTACAATCTAATGTAAACATCATCCATCTTTTAATCTAGAACTGTTTCAGAAATGGCCATTGGCAGCTGTGGGCTGCTTTCTCTGTCTCCTTGGAAACCTCTTCTTCCCTACGTACACACATACACACACACACACACACACACACACACATAAATGCTGTTTTATTTCTAGTGCTTTCTTTTTTGATATTACAAGATTATCCAAGCTCATTTTATGTGTTCCCTCATCTAGTTCTAGAATCATCCACAGTTGAGATTTCTGTATCAAAATCTAACTCCAAATAGGATTTCTACATTCTGTTACCAGATTTTCATCTTTCCTGGTGACCTGAACAAAATGCTTTCCTCTGACAAGCAAACTTTTAAAGCTTCTCCCTGGTTAACAGTTTACAATTTCAAACATAATCAAGTTAACAAACTTAGTTTTGTTATTTTTAACTTAATGGCTATACTGGTTCATTTTAACTGTCTATTTGACACAATGAAGACTTACCCAAGAAAGAGAATCCTAATGAAGTATTACTTAGATCGTTTTAACGTATGGATGTGTCTAGGTATTAGGAGAGTATTTGGTGGTGTCTTGACATTAATTGATATAGGAAGAAAGCCCACTGTAAGCAGCACTATTCCCTTAGCTGGGATCCAGAACAATGTAAGAGAGAAGAAAGTGAGATAAGTGCAGCAAGTAAGCAAGTATTTACTCCTCTTTCTTCTTGACTTTGAATGCAATGTTTAAATTCTTGCCTTCAATTCATCACAATAATTCACAGTACTAAAGAACAGTAAATCAAACAAATTCTTTCTCTCCACGTTGCTTTTTGTCAGGGTATTTTGCATAGCAACAGAAATGAAAGTAGGAACATGGCTTTTAAAATTACAGTCTTATGTGTATAACCCTAATCACCACTGTTCCAAGCTGAAGAAAATTAAGTGGTGTAGATATGATGTGGGTAGCTCAATGACATATGTGATGAAATCAAGACTCTAAATGTGGAGGTACTAATGTAAGAGCCATTCTATGGAATAAGTGGGAATATGTGCCCCTACCACAAAAGGCTAGTCGTGACCATAGGAATGAGTGAGCAGCAAATGACAGCTTTAAAGTGGTGGAGATCAGGGAGTGTGGTTTACAGCTCAGGCTCCTAAACTTTTTATCACCTGATGGAACTAAGAACCTAACAGTGATAGTCTGACTTCTTACTTGAAGATAATAGATCCTAAAAATTCTAACAAAATAAAACTCAACTGTTATGTGCCTTTAAAAGCTATGGTACAAGCTGGAAAGATGGCTCAGCAGTTGAAAAGACTGGGTTCTTTTTCCAGCACCCACTTGGTGTCTCAAAACTGTCTCTAACTCCAATTTTGGGAGATCTGGAGTGCTCCTTTGAGCCCCACAGGCAACACACACACATCCACATCCACACCCACACCCACACCCGCACCCACACCCGCACCCGCACCCGCACCCGCACCCGCACCCACCCACACACACACACACACACACAGAGAGAGAAAGAGAGAGAGAGAGAGAGAGAAAGAGAGAGAGAGAGAGAAAGAGAGAGAGAGAGAGAGAGAGAGACAGACAGAGAGACAGAGAGAGAGACACAGAGAGAGAGACACAGAGAGAGGAGGGAGAGAGAAAGAGAGAGAACATTTATAGGCATACAATAAACAAATCTTTAAAGAATGTTAATAGAGAAAAATGAGATTTCTTTAAAAAATAATGAGTTACATTTGGGCACAGGTATGAGGGGGAAGCTTCTGGAAAGAGAGTCTGTCTATTAGTTGCCATCCTCTGGGTTTTCCCAGAACACTGGGTGTGAGTCATTCACTTCTAGTGGTCCCATAGTGATGGGTAATCTCTAGGGAGAAACTTTGTCATGGTTTAAGAAAGGATGATGAACATTAAGGCTAGCTTTATTCATATTTTTCCAGTTTCAAAGTAAACATTATATCCCTTTTGGCATTCTGTCACACTAGACTGTTTTGTCTTGACAGGGTCATTTCTGCTTTCACCTGAAGGGCAGGGTCAACGTGTTCTTGAAGAAAAGGTGTGGTAACTAAGTCTTAATGTTTCCTCTTTTCAGTAAATGCTGTGCTTTTCCTTTTCCTGTTTAAAATAAACTTACTTTTTATTATGTGTATGTGGTTTGGCTTTCCATTCATAATTTCTGAAAGGTAATGCAACAGCTTGCACTTAAGGAACTATCTTAATTTTTTGGAAATGCCTTAGGGTGTTCAAAGGATCTAGAAGAGTTGGCTGACTAGAGACAGGGCCTGGCGTGTTATCAAGAATCCATGCAGAGAATTCATGCTTTGTTTACTCGGTTTTTTGACCCTCCACCTATTGATTTATTATTCTGAAACTACTTTGATGGTACTTTGAGTAGCACCACTCAAATGGAATCTCATATAGCACAATCATAATGTAGTTCTGCTTTACATACGTATTATATGTATCAGGAAGGTTATTTTCTCACAGAGGTCTAAATATGAATTTTCTCAAAAGGAATAAAATATCATGTACCAAATTAATGACACATGATTAAATGTGGTATACAAGCAAAAATGGCTCTTTTCTTGTGATTAGAGCAATCTACTCAATTTGTACCTAAAATTATACAAAGACATTTAAACTGATTCTTTGAAGACAGCTCAGGTTTTAAATGATTGAGACAGAAAATTGAATTCAGAAATGCGTATATATTCATTCATTCATTGTGCCCACTAAACATTTCAGTTCAAGACCTCAAAGAAGTTCTAGAGCATGAAACATGATGATTCAGTCCTAGCTTACAGTTCCACTTCTTTAGAGAATCATGTGTCAGCAGAATATGTGGCTTGAATTAGGCACTGAAGATGGATTCTGTAGAACTTGAATGCAGGTTCTAGAAGGACTAAACAATTCATAGATATCAAGTAATTTTTGTAAAATAGGGCATGGTAAGTCCTATACTGCATGACGAAATAAGCCATGGTGCTAGAATTTAGTTATGAAAATGTTTATAAATATAATTTTGGAAACATACCAGGGTAGACATAAAAGATAAGTGTGAGGATTCCTTTGGAGTTTTACAGGGAACTGAGAACACTCTATTTTATTATTCACTACCATCCAAAACTTGGAAACAAAAACCATGAACTAAATTCTCCCATAGTTGAAGTAAATCTTAGGCTTGAAAAGAAATGAGGGGACCAGTCTGAAAGATTCACCAAGGTAGTTGTGAAAACTTAAAATAACTGGTTCAGTTCAAGAAACTCAAGATGTCAGTAAGACTTTTTTTTAAAGAGGAAAAAGTTGAAGGATAGATCTATTTAAAAATGAGATGGTATATGTACTTTAGACACTAACATTGCCTTCTATGTGTCACCTTGTCTAGGTTATAATGTCCAGATATTTAATCAAACAGCAGTCAAGGTAGTGTTATAAAGGGAATTTTAGATGCAATTCTTTAATTTGTGGATGTTAGAAAATATCATCCTGAGTGATATAATCCAGTCCCAAAAAGACACACATAGTATATACTCACTGATAAGTGGATATTAAGGGAAAAAGGCTCTGAATACCCATGATACAACTCACAGACCATATGAAACTCAAGAAGAAGAAAGACCAAAGTGTGGATGCTTCAGTCCCACTTAGAAACAAAATGATCATGGGAGGTAGAGGGTGGGAGGGACTTGGGGGGAAGAGAGAAGGAGAAGGGAAAAGAGGGACAGGATCATATGTGGGAGGAGATGGGGGAGATGTATAGAGGGTCAGGAAATTGAAAAGAGGTGTGCAGCAATGGGGGGTGGGGAACTGGGAGTAGTCACCAGAAAGTCTCAGATGCCAGGAAAGCAAGAGGCTCCCAGGACCCCATGGAGATGACATTAGCTGAAATACCCAACAAAGGGGAGAGAAAATCTGTAGAGACCATATCCAGAGGTTAGTCATGGCCCTCAGTTGAAAGATTGGGCCACTCACCCATCTCAAAAATTTTAACCCAGAATGGGTCCTGTCTAAAGGAAATACAGGGACAAAGAGTAGAGCAGAGACTGAAGGAAAGGACATCCAGAGGCTGCCCCACCTCCATCCCACATGCAGCCACCAAACCAGACACTATTGTGTATGACAATAAGTGCTTGCTGACAGGAGCCTGATATAGCTGTCTCCTGAGAGGCTCTGCCAGAGCCTGACAAATACAGATACTGATGCTTGGGGCCAACCAGTGGTTTGAGCTCAGAGACCTCAAAGGAAGACTTAAGGGAAGGACTGAAGGATCTGAAGGAGTTTGTAACCCTATAAGAACAATAATATCAACCAACCAGACCCAGGGACTAAATCACCAACCAATGAGTACACATGGAGGAACGCATGGCTCCAGCTGAATATGTAGCAGAGGATGGCCCTTTCTAGCATCAGTGGGAGGGGAGGCCCTTTGTCCTGTGAAGGCTCAATGCCCCAGTGTAGGGGAATGCTAAGGCGGTGAGGCAGGAGTGGGTGTGGGTTGGGGAGCACCTTCATAGAAGCAGAGGAAAGGGAATGGGATAAGCATTTCCTCAGAAAACTGGGAATCCTCCTACCTCAAGACCACTATACCACTCTATGACATACACTCAAAAGATGCTATATCATTATCACATGTATTTCCATTCAGTTAATATCCTATATTGATAAACCATTTTTCTAAATATAACATAGTAATGTGTAATGAGTATTTTCTAGATATTCCTCCAAGTCTTCTTTGAAGATTAAGTCATTTGATTTTCACTATAAATCTATAAAGTGGCTACTGTTCTTCTGTTGATTAGAGCTGAGTGAAATGAGGTACAATGAGGTTGACATGCCTATGCCTACTTAAATTGTGATTGTTTGCCATTCGCTCCAAGACTCTAGTTTTAAAGCATTATGGTATGTTGTGTGTGCGCTACAATCATGTTTCCTAATACATAAATAATTTAGCTTGACAATTTAGAGATTAATTTTGTTTTACTAATTAATTTGTAGGTATAAGGTTCCCATGAAACCATGGTTGTGGCCACCCCCCATCCACTTCACCTGCTCTCCCTAACATAAAAAGTATATTTCATAATCATAGTAATGAAAATGTTCTATTGCTCATTTATTAGCATATTTGAAACTCTTGCAAAAAGATTTTCTTGGTAGTGTGGTAATATACTATGTAGTTTCTAGTTCACTGTGTTTTTGATAGCAAGTCAAGAAAACGTAAATTTGTGTCCACATTAAACAGTTATGCCTTTTGAAGATTTTCCATCTGATGAAGTCTGCTCAATGTCACCAAGTTCCAAAGCTATATAGTTGTAACATTCCTTTGGCAAGAACTTGCATTAGGCAGAATGGAGCAGATTTATGTCGACAACCCCCACAAGGCATTAATCATTCTTTTGAGATCATTTTGAAATATCAGAGTAAGTGCATTTGAAAAAGAAATGTCAGGCCCAGTCATTAGCTTTCGAGGAGGTAGAGAAACAAATTTTGTAAAATTATAAAATCATTTTTTTCAGCAGAAAGTTTTGGAGAATTAGACACAAGCATTGCCCTTTATAAGCACACTAAAAACAGTGATGGGAGCCAGGGCATACTTGGGGCACATAACCAGATCTTATCAGCCCAGCTACAATTAGATGAACTTCATTGTTGAAAGATTTCAAACGTCTCTGTAAAAATGCCAATGAGATAGTTCAAAAGTGGCTGGGCTAAGGTGTCACGTTTGTGAGGACTTAGAAGAAGTCTTTAGAGCCTGGTACACTTTCCTCATTCAAGACTGGACCCACTTCAAAAGAAATGTGTATTTTCATTCTCGTGGCTATCTTTCCTGCCCCTCTGCACACCTGATCCTGAACAGCCCCATTACGTCCCCGTTACCTCCCCATCCCCTCTCCCATCTAGTTCCCTCCCTTCATCTTTTATGACTATTTTATTACCTCTTTTAAGTGAGATTCAAGCTTCCTCGCTTGTGCCTTCCTTCCTTGTTTAGAGATGCTTTGGGTCTGTGGGGTATAGAGTGGGTATCCTGTATTTTTTGGCTAGTATCCACTTATAAGTGAGTACACACCACACATGTCTTTCTGGTTCTGGGTTACCTCACTGAGGATGATATTCTCAAGTCCTCCCCATTTGCCTTCAAAATTCATGATGTCACTGTTTTTAATAGCTGAATAGAATTCCATTGTGTAGATGTACCACATTTTCTTTATCCATTCTTCAGTTGAGAGGCATTTAGGTTGTTTCCAGTTTCAGGATATTACAATAAATCTGCTGTGAACATAATTGAGCAAGTGTCTTTTGGGGACAGTGTAGTATCTTTGGAGTATATACCTAGGAGTGGTATAGCTGGACCTTGAGGTAGGACTATTCCCAGTTTTCTGAGAAACTACAAGATTGATTTACAAGAGCTGCAACTCACTGGGGACTGGTTAGATGGTGAGGAGCATCTCCAGAACATGCCAAAGACCTGGGATAGGGGAGATGTCCAAGAATTAATGGGGCAACGTTAGCTGTGACTCACAGCACAGGAAATATGGAATCTAAAGAAACCACCTCCTGTAGGCAGGCAGGAACCCCAGGAGAGCAATAGGGACACTAACCCACCCTCAAAACTTTCAACCCAAACTTTATCCTACCTATAAGAAATGAAGGGACTAGGGATGGAGCAGAAACTGAGGGAACAACTAACCAATAACCAGCCCAACTTGAGACCCATTCCATGGGCAAGCTCCAATCCCTGACACTATTAATGATACTCTCATATGCTTGCAGACATGAGTCTAGCATGACTGCCCTCTGAGAGGCTCCACCCAACAGTGAACTCTACAGCCAAACAGTGCATAGAACATTAGGTGTCACTTGTGAGCTCCTAAGGGGATATGAACTCTACAGCAAGATCAACAGAGTCAACTAACCTGGACCCTTGAGGCTCTCAGAGACTGAACAACCAACCAAAGAGAATACACAGGCTGGACCTAGGCCTCCCTACACATATGTAGCAGATGTGCAATTTGGTCTTCAAGAGGGTCCCCAACAACTGGAGCAGGGACTATCCAAAGGCTGTTGCTTGTCTGTGGGGTATACTCTTCTAGCTGGGCTGCCTTGTTTAGCCTCAGTGGGAGAGACCTAACCCCATAGAGACTTGATGTGCCAAGGTAGGGGGATGCCTGGGGGATCCCCATGCTCTCAGAGATGAAGGGGGAAGGGAGGATTGTGAGAGGGGGTGACTGGAACAGGGGCATTGAATGGAATGTAAAGTCAGTAAATTGCGAGAGAGAGAGAGAGAGAGAGAGAGAGAGAGAGAGAGAGAGAGAGAGGGAGAGAGAGAGAGGTGTATTTTCAAGAGTTTGACTTTGTAGATGGTAAGTAATAGGACATGTGGCATGTTTGGTAACACTCTGTAGCTAGCTAAATATCGGTAGTGTGGTTGCAAGACTGAGAGATGTCTAATCAAGAGTGGTCTGTTGTCAAGTCCTCTAACACTTGGCTGATAGTACATTTGAATCCCCACTGAAAAACTTTGAGACCCCAGTGTATGGGAGGCTGGACTTCCAGAATGTGTAAAGGAGTTGGGTATTAGGTCATCTGAAGCATCTAAGAATTCCAAGTCCAGGCAAAATCTATTATTTGGAGGTTTCATGGGGGGTGGGTGCGATTAAGAATAAGTGCTTGCTTATATATGCATAATTCCATTAAAGTAGATGCTAGATTTTTGAGCAATAGCTTCCCCCTCCTATAACTAAAAGTACTGAAAGATAGACAATCCCAAATTTATTGGAAATCTTATCCAATGTCTTAATAATAGTTTCTAAGTATATTTATATACTTAAAAAATCCTCCAGAGACAACTCCACCATGAGACCCATTCCATCTGCAGACACCAAACCTTGACACTATTGCTGATGCCAGGATGTGCTTGCAGGCAGGAGGTATGGCTGTCCTCTGAGGGGCTTTGCCAGCACATGACTAAGACAGATGCAGATACTAACAGCCAACCATTGGACTGAGTCTGGGACCCCAATTGAAGAGTTAGGGGAAGGACTGAAGGAGCTGAAGGGGACTGCAACCCCATAAGAACAATATCAACTAACCAAACCTCTCAGAGCTCCCAGGCATTAAACCACCAAAGACTATACATGGGCCAGTCCATGGCTCCTGCTACATATGTATCAGAAGACTGTCTCATCTGTCATCAGTGGGAGGGGAGGGGCTTGGTCCTGTGGATGCTTGAAGCCCTAGAGAAGGAGGATGCTAGAAGGGTGAGGCCAGAGTGAGTGGGTGGGGGAGCACCCTCTTAGAGGCAAAGGGGAGGGGAATAGAGTGGGGGGGTTCGTGGAGGGGGACTGGGAAGGGGAATAACATTTGAAACGTAACCAAACAGAATGAACAAACAAAAAGATTTTTGAAATAAAATAAAAATTCCACAGGGCACCATAGAGTAACATACATAACAAAAATCAGAAATAAAGAAGAAATTAACAGCTTTCTGGAGGTACACATCCTAAATTTAGGGTATATAAAAGTGCCACTTTGATGCTCAGATTATATTGGTTAGCTGTTTCAGGATGGAGAGTGGTCTGGTGAATAATTTTCCAAAGCTCCTGAGGATTTCACTGTTTTCTTCTTCATTCCAACTAGTGCCTATCTCACTGAAGTTCTGTCTGAGGATCTACTCAATCTTTTAACGATTAAATGACCTTTTTTTCTCATCTATATCAAAATCTATCATGACAATTACAACAGCAAGCTGACAAAACTTGGGTCAAGTAAAAAGAAATGACTCTCTTAAGTATAGTACTGCTGACTCCACTAACCCAGTAATAGAACTAAATAGAAAGCCCAGAGAGAATGGCAAGTACAATTTCCCAAGTATCATTGTTGTCCCTAAAAATGATTTCATGTACATGAAATCTAAGAATAAATCATCTGTTCAGAATGAACCCGTGCATACTGGTGACCTTCTGTAGCTGTGAGATAGGAATACCGTTCCTTTTGCTCTCTTCCTATTCCTTTTTTAAACCTTTACTTATTGATTATTTATTTTATTTTAACTTATTTCATTTATTGATTTGGGTGTGCAGACACCATGGCATGTGAATGGACATCAGAGGACAGTTTGAAGAAGGTGGTTGTCAACTTAAACCATGCTGGTCCTAGAAATCCAACTCAGGTCGCCAGTCTTAAGTATCTTAGCCCACTGGTTCACATCACTGCCTCTCCCCTTAATCCTCTTTGGTTTTAATTGTATTTCCATGTGGAAGTTGTCTAACAGACAAGCTGAAAAAAAAAGTGATCGTTTTTTCCAGCCTTAAACATTTACTTCATATCAATTCTGTTAATATCAATGTGAAATGGAGACATTTGGGGTGAAACTACATTGCTAATATTCAAGAAATCCACTTCCTTATGCTTAAGCTGTGTATAGTCCAGAATATAAGTCTGGTTTTCCACTGGCCAGAGACCTACATTCATAACTGGAAATAATGAGGAGATTAGCTGCTACTGGTATTTGAAGAAGGTGTCTCAATTCCTGCGCAACAGCGTACAGGTATTATATTCATGGGTGTAACAAAATTTAAAACCTATTATATAATTCCAGACATTTGTTTTTATAAAATCTGTTACAAAAATGAGATATAGTAAAAAAAAAAAAAGCCACTACAAATGAAGCTGGAGATACGGATCAGGGGATAAAGCACTGAAACTGTGAGTGGCAGAATTTGGATCCCCGGTCAGCACATTCCTGCTGAGTGGGTTTAGTGGCCTGCCTGTAGTTCTAGATCTCAGAATGTGAAGACGGGATCTACCTTCCCAGGGCAAGCTGGATAGCCACACTGGCGAGCCCTTGGGTTCAATTACAAAACCTTCATCAATGAGATGAAGTTCGGTTAGGGAAGACACGTGACATCAACCTCAGGCCTTCACATACATTCATGCCCATCACTGGGCACTCGCACAAGCATATGCACCCAACACATGCAAGTACACATTCATATGTGCACATGCAAAAAAGTTAAGAAGTGTCATTTTAACAATGCACTTTTGAAAATCTCAAACATTCTGAAAATACATAATGGATTCGCTAATATTTTTTTTAAAAAAACTTCACTGCAAAGGTACATATTAGTTATAAAAATACACACTGTAATTTTTACTAGACATGCCATTAAATCATAATGATTAATAAATATGTGAATACCACCCACTTAAGATGTAACAAT
This sequence comes from Grammomys surdaster, assembly GCF_004785775.1. Lineage (NCBI taxonomy): Eukaryota > Metazoa > Chordata > Mammalia > Rodentia > Muridae > Grammomys > Grammomys surdaster. Next base: position 8,334,688 of record NW_021604633.1, on the reverse strand, counting down.
ACTTTATTATTCTGGGTGGTCAGTCATACAAAATGTTAGAAAACAGGGTACGAAGATGGAAAATCATGTGCTTTCTGCTATGCAAACTTGTTCTTGGAACAACCCTGCTTCACACACTATAACTCTGAGGTTCATGAACCTTCTCTGTGTCCCTTCAGGAACGCATCCAGATCTGCATTTCCTCATCTTTCACAAAATAAAAGGTGGGGATACAGTCCGTTATCCTGAGACAAGTTGCCAGAACACTAAGGTTATGTCAATAACAGAGTGAATGCACACACACACACACACACACACACACAAAGAGTCATCCTTCTAATAAAATATGGGGGAAAGAGGCCCATCTTCATAGAACATGCTCACTTTGAATGTTTTATCTGTGTTCTGTGGAGACCTGGAGTTGCTTCTTTCACCACACCCAGTCCCACAAGGATTTTAATTGACATGCCTGATAATATTGTTTTAAATGTAGTAGGGAGGCCCCCCACCACTAACTGTTTCTATAGAGTATTATTGAACTCTTGGGGCATTTTCCTTCCAAAAAAAGCATGGAATTCCTCTCTGAACTATTTATTTTTCCAGGATTCTAAATGGAAATGTCTGGAATAAAGAGAGAGAAGGGAATCCAGAAAGAAAGCATAGAAAATAGAATAGAGACACAGAGAAGGAAGGAGACGGAAGCATAAATTCTGACCAAATGATGTTTTTGAAGTTGCTTCTCTGCCATCTTACCTATATTATAAGAAGTGGTGAGGTGATTTGGGCAGTTTTATTAAAGTTTTCCATTTCAGTTTCACACATCATCCTGTTGATAGCACATCTGTATTTATCCAAACATGTTTGACACATGACATATAAGATGGGACACTAAAGAAAAATTACTGCTGTGATTACACTCTGATTGTCCTTCAAAACGCATTTGGCAGTACCTCCCCTTCCTTTAAAAGTTGTCAGTACTATGGGAATAAACGGATCTGTTTATTCAATAAACAGAAATCCTGTTTTACTTCTTGAGTTATGGCTGCAAAACTCACCACATCATTTTTGAGTCATTGGTAACATTTCCCTTTTCTGATAATATTTTTAGGCAGGCCCTGATTTCAGTTCTAAGTTAGAGAATGGACTGAGTGAGATATCCTTGATTCTGTCATTTAGATTGGTACCACATTACCTCCAAGCCTGTCTTTACTGGAAGACACTGGATCTAATGGTCTACACTTCCTTTAATTTGCTTCTTTTAGTGTAAAAATGTTACTTTGGAATACTATTAGGAAATAAGTAAGACTCTATTTCATTTGCCCCCTACCATATCCTTCAAGTGAGTCCAAGTAGTCCCATCCTATCTTATTCATTCTCTCAGTGCCCTGGATTGGAAGCCAACTGATGTAAATGACAACCTAAAAACATTCAGACGAAGAGCCACAGTAGAGACGCTGATGCCCTTCCAGCTGTGACTCTCCATGCAGTCTTTTCAGGGATCCATGTAACATTTGGCCCCTCAACCCGAGATTTAAAACATCTGCTGCAAAAGCTGTCAGAGAGTCTTGGAACACGTCCTCACATTTGCAGGAACGCCATCGGGGACTGAGATGCTCAATACTTTCCTATCTTTTTAATTGTTTCTAGCACCTTGGCAGATCAAAGTTTTCTCCACAATTCATTCTTTCTATCACGGCAAATTTAGTCATTTCATATCAAAAGATGTAATCGTTGCCATCTGGTTTCACAGAGGAATATAAATCTTTATCAAACTGGATTAACATTTAAATAACTGTCTTTAAAGCCATGTGTCTTTGTTTCTTTCTTCTGTACAGTATAAAGACAGCATTCCCTCTTCTATGATATACTTAAAATTTATAAACAGACTCCCTGGCTTTTCTAGTTGTAGTGTTTTTCTGTGCTTCCTCATTTGCTAATTTAGAGAAACAAAGGACATGAGTAGCTTTCATTTTTAGTTCTGTACTAAAATAACACAACTTTTTCTTAAAATAAACATCAACAACTTTTGTTATAATTTTCACAACTATAAAGCTATGTCATGTCAAAACAGTATAAATATCTGAAAGATGATAACATTAGATTTGTAAAGATTTAGTACTTGGTCGAGTGCCTGGTTCACAGCTGTACTTAGTAAATCATTACGTTAGTGATATAGCATGTTACTTCATTCATGTTGTATATTCAATTTGAATTATGTTTAATTGGAATTTACACATTAAAATGAAAGCTATAATTCAGTTAATAGAGACAAAACCTTAAACAACAAAGTGTCAAAATTATCATACACAAACCAAAATATTGTGTAATAATTTTATTCATATTAATGATGTATCTTTCCACATGTCATTTTATTAGTGCCTATAAAACAGTATGCCAGTTTCTGTTGATGTCCTAAAGACATTGTACTTTCCCAGTGGTACACATGCAGTGTTCCATGTTCAACTATATCCACAGTATAGAATCTTGTTTCTATCTTCCTTATTCTTTCTACCAGACCCAGAGCTTGGAACTCCAACATAAATAGTACATTATCTATGAAATATGCACATTTTAGAGTAAAATACTAAAATATTTATGTTACAGGATATTTGGTCACACTTTGAACCCTAAGACTGTGTTATTTTTAAAAATTTTTAAAAATTAAAAACCTGCTTCTAGTTGTGGTATGGTTCAGCCCTTAGAACGCACCCTTAATCCCAAACAATGAAGGTTAAGTTAGTTTGCAGAAGGAAATACCCATGTTTGAAAGTGATGTCTACTTGAGTGTCGAAGTGATGAATCAGAGAAAGATTTGAGAGAATAGGCTATGCCAAACTGTCGTGAGAACAGAGAGAAGAAGGAAAGCTACTTAAGGGAGCAGTTTTACCAGGAGAGTTTTACAGAGATGGGTTGAAGAGAAAACAAGCTAGAAACCAGTGAAGAAAGAACTAGGCAGAGAATGAGAATGAGCCAGAAGATTAGACCATATTGCCAAAATTAGTATGAGACCAAGCACAGCAATGTATTCAGAGGCCAAGAGAGAAGCCAGACTTCAGAAAGAGCTAGAATAGGTGAGCATATTCAGCAGGAAGTCTCAGAGGCTGAAACAGTGCAGGCCTAGATTAGATTGTGTGGAGGCTAGAAGCTTCCAGGACTAGACCTAGGTTAACAATAAGCTCCTAAGATAACAATTATAGAGACAAATAAAAGATAATTGTACATACTTATACTGTCACAGCTCCTCAATGGCCATATATTGTACAATCAGATGTATTTTTAATGCTGAATCTGTAATAGAATGAGCCACTCTTGAAAGCACAGACAGTATCTCCCAAGTAATATTCATAAGTGTTCTCCAGGACACAGGACCAATATAAAAGTTTTTAAAACAAAATACTAAGATTTTGCTTGCATGAGTATGAAAGTTGCACAGGTGACTTGTGGAATACAAAATGGAGGCCCACGAAGGCCGTAGTTCCAGTTCAAACTCAAGACTTGAGATCCAGTGTATCCCTAATTACAAGTCTGAGTCTAAAGTCTTAAAAGGAACATCAATATCTGATCATAAAAGCAGACATATGTTTCAGCTCAAGCACAACTAAGTCACCTTTCCTCCATACTTTTGTGATAGTCATGACTTTACTGAGTCAGGTTATAACCCTCCAAGATTGAACAAAATAATTTTTACTCATTCTGTCAATTAAAATATTTCTTTAATAACTGTAATGAGACACATCTAGAAGTGTTTTACCATCAATCTGAGTATCCCTTAACCCAATCAAGCTGATGCTTAGAACTAGTTCTCACAGCCCTCAATTCTAAGTTCATGTTTCTTGAAATTTCCAGGTATTCAAAATAAGAAGACTAGGCAAAGACTTTTAAAGAAGATCCCCTTATGAAGGATGTTTGGGGAGTTAGTAGGCAGCCTTTTAAGTTTCTTTTTGGATAGTTACCAATTCCCTAATCTTGATATTAAAAGTAACACTTCAATCATGCCACTTAATAAAAACTTTTTATTGGTTCTTTGTGAATCTCACATCATGTCCCTCAAGCCCACTCATCTAGCCCTCGCTCTATACCCCTGCAACTTCCCCCCACAACAGACAAAAAGATCTTGTTGTGGTAGCTGTAGTGTGTCACACTGTATCACCCTGAATACACTTCTGTCCCCACTTGTTTGCTTGCACGTGTTCATTGCACTGACTCATTGGTCTGCTATGAGTCCTCCGGCTTCTGCTACTCTTATCAATAATGGAACCTCACTGAGACTCCTCTTGGATATCCTCTCCATACTGCTGAGTTCACCGATGGAATAGATGTTGGAGTGGGACAATTCTAAGCTCTGAGTCTGAGACTGAAAGGTATCTGAGCTGGTCAGCCTGCAGACCCTCCAGTTGTCATGCCCTCCAACCTTGAGGACAGCTCACCAGCAACCTCTGCAACCAGGGCCAAGTCTACCCCACTGTGCAGATAAAGTGTAGGACCCACTCTCCCAAGTGTTGCAGCCCATGAGAGAGAGACATGACCCATTCTCCCATTCTCCCATTCTCCCATTCTCCCATTCTCCCATTC